>NC_043704.1:137517938-137575245 GCF_006229205.1 Suricata suricatta
CCCTCGGTTATCTTTGCCTTGAGCACTGATTAACCAGGCAAGCCTAATTCCGTGATTAAAATAAAAAGGAAGACGAAAGGAGGTCGAGCCATTCTTAGCTTAAATTTATGCTTAAAAATTCAATGTTTTACAAAGCATGTTCTTAGCAAAAACTTCTAGCTCTAAGAGTTCTTATAAATTTCCCCTGGGTCTTTCTGTCATTAATTCAAGACTATCGCTTTCAAGAACAGATTGGCTGACCATCCTCACCAAGTGTGCTGCCCAGGCTCTTATCCTCCTAAGTGGCAGGACGTTTGACACACTTTCCTTGTTGCTAAAGGTGTAGATAACAGTACCAGGGGATCAAAAATGACCAAAATAGAACAGACACCAAAGTGCTGTTGAACACAACCTCCCTTTCATATCTCTGCTTTTTCCAACTCACCATGGAGAGAAAGCCTGTGAAAAAGTTTTGTCATCTATAAATTACTCTGCAAATGCAAAGAGTTCCTTTTCTTTTTAACCCTCAATACGGGGTTAGATGTCATGATAGAGACACAGACAACACTCAGCTGACATACAAAGGAACTTCAACATGAGAAAATCCAGAAAACTTTACAAGGTAGTTCTGAAAGAAGAATAGATCTTTGCCAGCAAGAGAAAATGAGGACATTGTGAGGGAGAAAAGATGGTATATGGAAAAGGCAGAAAAGCATCCTCTAAAAATAGTGAGAAGTTAGTGTGTCATATAGTGGGGAGGGGCAGACAGTAGTAGGAGAGGGGGCCCACCGAAGTCTGCCGCTGAAGGGCTACCGATGCCACACTGTGCATCTGAATTTTATTGTGTAGCGCTCGGCCATCAAAAAGACATCCATCTCTAGGGGTGGCACCTGTTCAGATTTGGTTTTAGCAAATAAAAACGAAGGCCAACGTGTTGGAACAGTCTCGGCCTGGCATAAGGGCTACAGGATGGGGATGGACGGAAGCAACCTTTCACTGAAAATGACCTGGAAGGTGGGGAGGAGAAGTTGATAGTGACCCGGAGGTGTCCAGCTTGGGTGATGAGGCCACTGGCAGCAAAGAGAGAGGAAGAGAGAACAAAGTTTGGAACTACAAAAAGTAAAGTTAAAACACTGGGTAGTTGGAAGATGAAAAGACAATCAGAATGCTAGAAAACCTTCAGTGCCACTTAGGCAAAGTGAGGCAAAGGAGGCAGGATATGCATGGGCAGAGGGACAGAGGAGGAGATAAACAGGTGAAAGGAAGCAAATGTAGAGAAAGGAGCAAGGTGTTGGGCAGCTGTGCCAAGTGCAGGAAGGAGGTCCAGGAGACGAAGGACAGACATGGGTAGCACGGAGCCAGAGCAGAACCCCAAGACATGTGAGCACACCAATGTGAAGACGAACATTTCTTCCCTCCATAACTTGATAACTCTAAACATTTAGCACACGCCTAGCATAAGAACTTGGTGCGTTTGCAGAAGGAGCCAAGGGGAATGAGGCCTTTCCATACTCAGAGGCCAGACTGTGGAGCCCAGCCCTAGCCACAACCACTCAAGAACTTAAAACAAATCAGCGCCCAAAGTATCGAAAGAGCGAAGAGGAAAGAAACAATGAGTAATGTGGGCCCAGAAACGGAAGCAAAGCCCACAGCGATGTACATATCTGCGCATGCTCTTCTGGCCTCCTCCTCCTCACCCCCTCCACGCTGTTTAGGAAGAATAGATGATTAGGCCCCAGTATGATTAATTCTCTTTCACAGAAGTAGAAATTAATTGCAACTTAAGTGACTAGAGAAATCAAAGAACTACATGAGGATACACATAATAATCATTAAATGTGCCCTTAAAAGCAGTGGGGGGAGAAAGCAAGGACTAGAAGAGAATTTAAAAAATGACACTTATGTACTGAGAAGGGGGTTAGACAGACCCCTGGGTGAGTCAGAAAACAACAGGATCCCAGTTTGAGGAAAAAGAAAAAGAAATACTATCAGAAAAGCAATGTTGGTGTATATCGGGGGTAAATACAGGGAAGCGTGCCTTCCCCGCAATAAGGAATATGCGAAGGACATCAGAAGAGCTACTGCTTTTCTAAGCAAACACAAGAATAGAAGAATAATAGGAGCCTGAGTCACAGAGAGGACAGCCTGACACTCCGAGGGGTGGGGGTAGGGACGGTAGAGGTACCGCTGCAGATTCTTTGTCTGGGCCTCAGGGACAGACAGGTCGGCAGGACCGCACTGTGTAGAAACACACAGCAGTCTGGGGCGCCAGGGTGCCTTAGTGGGTTAAACGTCAGATTTTGGCTCAGGTCATGATCTCACAGTTCGTGGGTTCAAGCCCCGCATTGGGCTCTGGGCTGACAGCTCAGAGCCTAGAGCCTGCCTCAGATTTTGTGTCCCTCTCTCACTCTGCCCCTCCCCACTCACGCTCTGTCTCTCAAAAATAAATAAACGTTAAAAAAAAAAACCACACAGCAGTCAATGGTGCAAGCTTTGATCTGTGACTAGGCATATACATGGTGTGTATATATGTATATATATGTGAATATATGTGTGTATGTGTGTGTTCATTTACTTATGTCTGAAGGTTCACACTGGGCATGGCTGTCAAAAATAGTAACAATTCAGGTTGTCAGGAAAACACTGCACGCCTCAGCATTCTGGCACTCCCCGTGAGCACTGACTTCCAAGGTTGCGACGCTCTGCCTGGAGCACGTGTCATCTCTGGGACGGTGGCCTGACGGATCACTCACGTCTAACGACCTCCATCCAGCTTCTCCAAGCTGTTCTAGGCACTAGAAGTATATTAATAATAATGCAGACCTTATGATAAAAGTCATTAGGATAAAACAATCAGCAAATCGTTGCTTAAGAGATACATATGGAAGTATTTCCAGCTCAGTGATTTGGCTGATGCCTAAGAACCATTGGAAAACAGACACTCTTAAGTCTCATTGCAAGTATTGATTCTGAAGAGATTATTTCAGAATATATATATCTATATATAGACTAGGCTCTTTTCTCCCTTAAGCATAAAAAGGGGTAACAGATTTTTGTTACTTCCCTGTTTTTATGCAAGGTCCTGCTCTTTACAAACCCTGAGCCAGAAAGGAAATCCAAGTAAGAAGATGAACAAATGGGTTCACCCTCCTCTGAACTCCTATACACCTGTGTCCCTCCCTGAGGACATGGACCATTTCCACCTTAAATAGTTTGTATGTGTGTTTGTCCCTCAGCAGCTCAGCTCTCTTATATTTTGCAAGCTCTTAATGAGCAATACTGCATTTTATTTTACTTTGGTGTTTACTTACTTATTTTGAGAGAGAGCTCAAGAGCACAGAAAGAGGGGCACAGAGAGAGGGAGAGATAGAGAATCCCAAGCAGGCTCTGTGCTGACAGTGTAGAGCCCAACACTGGGCTCAAATTCACAAATTGCGAGATGGTGACCTGAGCCTAAGTCAAGAGTCAGACGCTTAATTGACTGAGCCACCCCTGGCACGCCAATGAGCAGTAGTGCATTTTAAAGTAGGATCTGAATAATATCTCATGTTTGTCAAGGGCTATATACTTTCATAGGATGTCCTATCTCACTTGGTCTTCGTGAGCCTGTCAGGTAGGGCAAGCCCATTCCACTCATTTCATACAAGAGGAAATTGAGATTAAGAAAGATTAAGTGACTTGGAGGTCATACAGCTGTCCACCTGAGTTCCAGAGTCAGGAATTGAGCACATCCACCTCGACCCCACTTGGGTGGCCTAACTTAGGGGTAGATACCCACCCTTGGGGAACTTTGGGCAACCTGGGGGGCCTGACCTTCTGCCTGGAATTATGTGCGTCACCTCCTACTATATGAAACCATATACATGAGATTCTATACTCTTTACCTTTAATGACATCTTCTTGCCTCTGTATGTTTTAGCGTCTTTTGGTCCATCATTGTCTCTCTGTGACAGGTGCATTCAAAAGACCTCTTCTCAAATCTGCTAGCCTTTATTCGTACAACTCAGGGACAATGAGCCCGATAACTCCCAAAGGCCACTAAGCCTATGTTGTTATTAAGTACATGTTAGTAATTATTTCTTTATTAAAATAAAAAAATCTATTTCCATGTAATTGCCATTCACCAAAGTCATAGAAAGGAAGACTAATCCTTCAATATCTTCTTTCACAGACAAAATATCCACAACCCAGACTATACCACAATATTGTACTTGCGTACTACAATCTGCTCACTCATCTGGTCCCTGCCCGATGGAGAAATTCTAGTTTGTCTGTGACCTCATTAAAAGAGGCACCAAGAACTACCTCACCCTCTAGGGGTGGTGCGACGCACGTGGAGCAGAGGAGGACTATTCTCCTTGTTCTAGACACAGCAGTTCAATTAATAGAATCTAAAATTAACTTCATGATTGAAATAAGCTTTGCTTCAAGCCCTGATATACCACTGATTTATATTAACTTGTAAACACCTAATCTAAACATTTTTGCATATGTTGTCTGTCTTACCTCATCCTTAGATTCTAGACTGATTTCTCCCCTTAACTGTAGGCTTTTAAACCTATTCACTTAAAGTTCATCTTGTTAGAGTTGATCTATCATTCCAACCGGAAATGGTCTTTTTGGATGCCAATTCTGTTACTCAAAGTGTTTGCCATGCTTCCAGGCTTCATGTTAACCACAACTTTGATAAATACACAATCTACATCCTGACCAAAATTACTGGTAAAAAGCAGTATCTTGAGAGGGCCAAGTCTACCACCCCATGGTTCTCACGCACTTAATTCATGCTTGTTCCAATACCCAGGCTAAATTTGACAATGAATTCACTCTTTCAGATATGTATTTGGATACAGTGAGTGTTGAAGAATGCAAAATAACTAACTCATAACATATTTGCACTTACATTCATTTACCAGAATATAAAAACAGAATATGACACTGGCAATAGATTTATGGATAAAAATAAGCCGAATAGACAAAGGCCCTATCAATAGTATGATTTCAGAATTAAAAAAAATCATTTCCCCCTTCCACAGAAGAGGATGACAATTTTGGGAGGCCAGAGGGATGATAACTTAGCTCTGGATGGGGACATGTGGACGCGGTGGCACTAAAGGAGATGGGTGATGGGCAGAAAGGCAGTAGCTGACTAACTGCATTGCTTTGCTATGGCTGCACAACTTAGCACCTTAAACCAACAATAGTTACCATCTGGCAGTTTCCATGGGTCAGTCCCCTGGCTTAGGTCAGCTTGGCCCTTCGCTCAGGATCTCACCAGCCTGAAATCAAGGTGTTGCTGGCACTACAAAGCCATCTGAGCCTCAAGGATCCCTTCCCAGCTCCCTGGTTGTTGGAAGAATTCAGCTCCTTGGATTGCAGGACTGAGGACCACATTTTCCTGCTCGCTGCCAGCTGGGGGCTGCTCTCAGCCCCTCAGGGCACCCCGCCATCCTCTGCCATGTGGCCCTCTCTGCAATCCAGCAGTTTGCTTCTGCAAGGCCAGCAGGGGACTCTCTGCTAAGACAGAGTCTTATGTAAAGTAGTCAGCAGAGTGACAGTCCCAATACATTCGCAGGTGCTGTCCCCAGCAAAGAGAGGGGATGGCACAGGGCATGCACAGCAGGAGGTAGGCCCTCTGAGGGGCCGTCACTGCAAGATATGGGCAGGAAAATATGGATATGGAGAGGGCCTCTCTGTGCCTGCTATGAAGTTTGAACTTTATCCCGAAAGCAATGGAGGCACAGTGACGACGGCCTCTCCCTTTGGGGAGATACAGGGAGATGTTGCAAGCAGCAGAGGTTAGGAAAGTATTCGAGAAGGCACAGCACTCCAAGAGAAGACCATGGAATGAACGAAAGCAATAAATGTGAAGCACAGTACAGTCCACTCACCGCCCCCCACTCCCACACGGTGGAATCACCTGTTTGTAATTTATTGCCTCACTTGCCTACATGACACAACTGTGAGAGAGCACGTCTACACCTTGGCCCCTGCTGCTGCTAAGATTAGGTGCGCCCTTCACGTGGGCAGAAAAAACATGGATATGTTGCATCATTAAAGAATCGTCTCCAAACAAACAGCCTAACTAACTAAGATACCCCCGCCACCCCTCCCCAAATAACAATACCTGAGCCATCCCTGCAAATTGCTGGCTTCCTCAAAAAAACACCTCGATCTGTGACTTTTGGAATACAGCTATCGGCCGGTAGGGGAGGACACACACAGATGAGAGAAGCATGTGAGGAACCTCTGTGTTTCTACTGGAGAGGATTTTGAACAGATTAACTGTACCTGCACAGTCTTTTTTTTTTTTCCTTCTAATACCTGGAATATCTTTTCTGGAGAGTGTTTGGCTCTTCTAAAGGCTGGAATACTTTAGTGTTAGGGGTGTCTGGGTGGCCCAGTTGGTTAAGCATCCCATTTGTGATTTCGGCTCAGGTCATCAACTCACAGTTCGTGAGTTCAAGCCCTGCATTGGCCTCTGCGCTTGACAGCACAGAGCCTGCTTGGGACTGTCTCTCCCTCTCTCTCTTTTTCTTTCTCTCTCTTTCTCTCTCTGCCCCTCTCTGCTTGCACTCTCTCTCTCTCAAGAAAAGAAAAATAAATTTAAAAAAAAAGAACACAGTAATGTTCAACTTGTCTTAGAATTTCCCACTTACAGCTATACCTATGAACCATAACGTTGAGAGCAGCCATGGTGTTTATTATTAAATATAAATGGACAATAGCTAAAAGCTACTTCCTACAGGCCAGGCACTGTTTTCAGAGCTTCATATCCTCATATTCTGATAAGGAAGCTGTAACATAAAACATTTGGGTAACTTGCTGGAGATGACATGGGTTGTCAGTCTGGAACCCAGGCAGACTGGTCTGCAATCGCTCACAGACCGGGAATGACACCAACGACTTTCTTAAGAATGACCTTTGAGGCACCCAAATGATCACTGACTACCAATGACTACTTTTGAGGGGGCACAGTCAACAGTACATGAAAACTAGGGTCTAGTCACTTACTGCATTATGTTACAGAAGTGAGAGGCCCCAACAAGAGGATAAATAAATCCAAGAGGTAGTTCTTTAAAATAAGTCAGATGAACCTCAGACTTATACAATAAGCCAAGAAAAAAGAGAAGCACAGATATAAAAATCTGAGAAATTATAAAAAGAATACTGTGTTCAACCCCATGCTTATTGTTTTAAAAATACCAACAAAAGGAAATTTTTACCTATAATGTGAATTACCAAAAAATCAACACAACCAGAAACAGACACAGCTGAGTGGAACAAATAAGGAGAGAAACACCAACAAAGAGGAAAAAAAATCTTAAAAAGTTACAAAAGTATTATCTCGTTCAAAAAATAATCCAAGCATAGAAAATTTCATAGGAAATCTCTTTTAAAAATATCCTCAAGAAAAAGAATTCTCATTATATTTTTTCTGTTCACAGCACAGAAAAACATAAAACCTTCCCAATAGTATTATGAAGTTAAGCATCATTTTGATGTAAAATCTAACAAGACAACATAAAAATTCAATGTAAGACTAACTCATGCAAATTGATGCAATAATCAACAAATATTGAATACAGCAATGGGTTATGAAAATATTGCATTGTGACCAAGTTGGCTCTACTCCAAGAACAAAAAGATGATTAAATATTAGGAAATTTGTGATTATAGTATATCATTTTAATAGATCAAAAGCAAAAATTACACAATCATTTTTTAATATATACTGTATATCACATCTGGTGAATTGCAAACAATTTTTAATATGATACTGTATATCACGTATGGTGAATTGCAAATATCCTTACAAGATATTTATACTATTATCCTCATATTGCAGCATAAAAAAATGAAATTGGAAGATGCCAGATAACTTCTAAGAGGACAGGGTGTAATTTGAGCCCATGTCTGTCTGGCCATAAATCCCATATTCTGGCTTCCATGTATGTTTTCCTCATAAATGATAATCTACCAAAATAAGTCTTAAGGCACTTTACAACATTTCAAAACCCCTTTTGATTAAAAAAAGATACTTGCAGCATATTAGAAATGCAATAAAATTACTTAATGTGTTGGAAAAGCCTATCAGAAAGAAAATCAGAAAGAAGATAAGAATAAATACCATTAAGTATATTTAATATTGCTGTGGAAATTCCAGTTTATACCATAAGACCTAATTCTGAAACATGAAGTATGCTCTTTAGAAAAGTAATAGAATCATTATTTGGTATAATATGATTTTTTTACTAGGGAAACTAAAAAGAACTTGGTAAAAAATAATAATCCTTAATAAACAGATAAAAAGCAAAATATAACAATAATTACCAATTAGAAAACAGTACTAAAATTCCAAATATAACTAAATAAAAAGCATATAATACTTAAGAATAACCTTTAAAAATATGCAGGGCTTATATGAAGAAATAATTTTCCTATCATATCAAATAAGACTTGAAAAAACAGAGGCATATTGTGAAATGATTGAAAATTGTAAAGACATAAAAATCCTTCAAAATAATTCATAGTTTATATGTAGTTCTATCCAGAATACATCAGGATTTTTACAATAAAAAGTTAATTCCAATATTTGCCTTGAAGAATGCTCAGATGATAATTTCTAAGGCACATTTAAAGCACAAAATAATGAAGGGGTTAGGGTTTGCCATATCATAAATGGAAATGTGTTATAGATATTTTGGTATAATAAAAGATAGTAAAAAAATAAAATAAAAAGAATGAAGGACCCAGATACAAAAATGTATATGCCAATTTAATTAGAGATAGATTTAATCACAACTCAATGGAGAAAAAAGGGATTATTCAGTAAATGGTACTAGAATAACTATTTGAATAGTTAAAATTATATTTTTGCCTCATATAATATGTCAAATAAATTATGGATGAATTACATATTAAAGTAAAAAATAAAATTATAAAGGATTATGAAAAATTTAGGAGGTTATTTAATACATATTGGGCCAAGCAAAGAGTTTCCAAACATACGTCAGAAGGCAGTAACAGATTGGACCACAGTAATTAAACATGAAAAAAGTCACATATCAGTACAATACTTCAAATTAAAAGGCAAACACCCAAGTAGGAAAATAATTTCCAGAGATATAACACATGAAGAATCTTTACTACAGTACATAAGCAAAATGTTAACACCTCAATTGATTAATGAGTAAGGAAGATAGATGAACAGTTATATAAGAATTACTTTAAATGTCCAAGAAGTGTTGAAAATGGTTTTTAGTGTTTGATGCTACATGCTGCCAAGTGTGAGGAGAGACAGACACTGACACTGATCCACTTCCAGCACAAGTGGAGATTAATACCTTTGGCCATATCTGAGAAGAACTATAAACATGTTCACATCCTTTGATTGCATCTACTATCATGTAGAAGCAAGAAAGAAAATGGCAAAAGATGAAAAGCAAGGCTACATCATTTGTCCCAAGAGGAAGCACGAACATTCCGCTATGGCTGTACATCTGAAAGTCCAGCGTGATACAGTCCTTAAACAATCACGTTTTAAAGAATATTTAACGCTGTTGAGAAAACGCTCCCTGTCAAGTGAACATAGGTAAGATACAAAACTATACCTAGACTCTGGTCCTGACTCTGTGGCAAAATAATATATATAGAGAAAACAAATTGGGTAAGAATATGGCAAAATGGTATAGTGGCTCTCTCTGAATATTAGAGTAGGTCATCTTTATTTTCTAAAACAAACATCACAATGAACTTTATTTTGTAAAGAATGAGAACAAAACAATGATTGAGAAGAAAAACGAGAAGCTGGACCCATTGGACACAACCTTCCCAAGGAACTGAAGAAGTCTACCTTTTGTGTCCCTCTAATTTTACTGCACCGTCTCAGAGGGAAATGGTGGAGTGGGTGTCTCATAAACCACCTTAGCTTTAAAAAGGAATCATTCCATCAGCTCGGGCTAATTCTTTCTTTGCTCTTTCCACTCTGGCCTTTTCCCACTCAACTCTGCCAACCTCCACTTTCCTCCCACTCAAAGTCTGGCCACAATAAAACAATCCCAACGCAGGAAGCAGGTTTGGGGGGAGGTCAGCATCCTGAGTGATTATTGAGGGAAGGATGTTTGTTTCTGCAGAAATGCATTTTGCCTCTGCTAAATTATCATTTCATAACACTATCCACCCTGGAAAGTCTTTTCTCAAAAAAAAAAAACAAAACAAAACCAAAAAACCCTACACTCTTGAAAACTCTTGCAAAGCCTACTGCAACGATGATATCAGAATTTCATTTGTCCTTTTTCAGCATAATTTGGGAGGTTTACTAAAACTCTTTAATCCAATCCTTCAGTGATATTCAGCAGATATTTATTGGGTATTCTCGAGGATTTGAGGGAATGTATTGTGGGTGTGGGAGGCTGAATAACGGTCCACAGAAATGGCCACATCCTCATCCTAGAACCCGGGAATTTTTACATTACATGACTAAAGGAACTTCCCAGATGTGATTAAGGTAAGGGTCCTGAGGTGGAGAGCTTCTCCTGCATAATCTGGATGGGCCCAGTATAGTCACAGGGGTCCTTATAAGGGAAAGAGGCAGGAGAATCAAGAGTAGGAGATGAAAAAAGACAGAAGCAGAGGTCAGAGTGATGTAGCACCATCAGCCAAGGAATCTGAGCACCTAAAAGAAAATGTGAGCAAACAGATTCTCCCCTTTAGTCTGTCAGAAGCAATGAAACCTGGCTGACCTATTTTGAACTTGTTATTCACTTAAATCTGGAGCTTCTCTTTCTGTGGTCTTACTAAAGATTTATCGTCATTAAAGCATTTCTTGTTTTTGCCAGAATTTCCCAGTGTGTTACAATGGAGCAAATCCTGAGAGCTATCCCACAATTCTAAAGAGTCTTCTAATCAAATATACCCTCTTGGAAATTCACAATGTACTTTTGCATATTAAAGACGAAGTAGACTTTTTTACTCTGTTTAATCTGGAATTTTCCAAACTTTGATTGTAGAGCTTTTAAACCTCTATTTGCATCAACGTCATTAACAATAACGCATATTTATTGCTTTGTACACCTGCCATGTGGCGGGCCCTAGGCTGGCCTGGGGATACAGAGAATGAACCCATTCTTTAAATTACTTCACATAGTTTAAACAAGTTTAAACAAATCGATAGACTCTGCCAATCCTTATGATAATTGAAACATACTGTTTCAAGTTTTTAGTTATCTTTATAGGTGTGGTATTTGGTTTTTTTTTTTTTTTTTAATCTTACCCAACAGGAAGTTAAATTCCTAGAAGGCAGATATAGTTACAAGTCCATCTTCTGTAGATCTTCCCTCAGGGAGCTAATATTCCAGTCACTGAGATTTGCCTACATTCAAAAAAAAAAAGGATATTTTGGGGAGAAAGATAGGGGAGTTTTGTTTTCTAATCTGACCAACAGATTAACATCAAGAGATTAAACGGATTGTCCCAGACTGTTTGACTGAAGGGCCCCTTGACTATATTTTGAATTTCCTGAACAGTATGAATTTTTAGATTCATGAAGGACTCTGGAAGTCACACTTGGGGTCACCCAGAGCTCAAAGATAGAGTCTCCTTCATTGCCATCGTGTTTTCCTCCCTCCGCCACTTCCCTCTTCTCTGATCTTAATCAAAGTCTGAGGCCTTGATGGTGGTATTTCTTTGACTTCTAAAATAGTGTAGTGGTACAGTGCACCTTTTGGGTCTGCATGCATAATAATTATTATAAGTAAATAATAAGTATTATAAGTAAAGTATAAGAACTTACAAGTAATTAGAAGTAAATAAATAATAAGTAATAATATTAAGTAGTATTAATTACCTTCGTATTTTGCCAAAGGAATAACAGTCAATCTATACCGCATTTCAGCCTTCCTGCAAATACCTGATACCATTGTTCTCCTTGCAAAGTATTTTTTTGCAACATTCCAGTCTCCCATGATCATAGGAAACACAATTGCACAGATATTGCCTCTCCTTTTATAAGAAATCAAATAATTTTAAAAGAGAGGTAAATGAAAACTTTTGAGCAACGTATATTTTAATTAGAAATTAGGAAGAATAGCATCCCCATTCCAACTACTTTTCAACTCAAATCAATAGAATTTCAATTCACTATGTTATTTAAATTCAATCAAGAAAAAATTTGAAGCATTTAATAAATGTGATAAATTATAATACATTACCCTGAGAAAAACCCACTGATGCATATTTTACACATTATTGAATATTCTTTACAATCTGCCATTCTGTAACAATTAACTAGGTTTAATTATTAAATAAAAAGAAAACAACACACATTGAACTCCTGAACCTAAAATGATCTCAACAAATCAGACAGGTGTAAGTGAACTTTAGTAAACCTAGGGAGAGAGGTTTCTCCTGCCATGACTTTCTTTGCAGTAACGGGGGAAAGTTTGATCCTGAAGGCTTGTTTTTTGTTTTACCTTCCCCTGTTAATACATTAATTTTAAGTTCAATTACCAGCTGTCATTATTCAGTTATATAACCATTAGGACTCAGAGGTATCTTTATTTCTTCCACCTTACTTCTACCTTTCCTGTGTATAATCAGTAACACAAAGACTCTCTTAGGATGAATGGTGGTGATCCCCCTTAATGTAAATTTAAAGCACTAGACACCAACACTCTAAGGACCGAGTCCTGGAAGGGAAAGGATGGACAGGGATTGGATGATAAATCACCAATGAAAGCCATTAGACTGTGTCAGGGATTAGTGCTCTGCAAATGGGAAGAGGTATGGAAAGAAGGATTCATACTTCCATGGTCACCTCACTGGTATCTTGGGATTTTGAACTACAAAGAGACAAAGAGTTGGTTCCTGCTGCCCAGCAAGACTGTGACAGGTTTCAAGGAAAGAGACTATTTGTCACCAAGCCTACTTAATTCAGTAGGCATTTACTAAGTACCTACTGAATGCCAGTCACAGAGCCATAGGGGAAATGATACCAGCTCACCTTTTGGGTGAAATTCCACAGAAGAGTAGTAGTGTCAACTTGAAGAGCATCAAGCTAGTAAATCATTCAGATGGCCCAAACAGGACATAAATAAGTCAAAGGCAGGGCAGATTTCTCAGGTCTCTTTCACTGATGAGAATCAGAACCCCCATTTTAAAAAGCTAATCAAAAAAGGAGCTTTGGTGGAAGGATCCTGAGGTTTCCTCAGACTGTGAGGCAGAACTGCAGGAGCCAGGCTGCCAAGAGGCCCACAGCATCTCCATCTTTCAACTCTGCTTCTCCCTGTTTCTTTCTTTCTTCCCAATGAGAGATGTGTTTTCCATAAGAATGGCCAATTTCAACATGGCTCCCACCAGCTCTGGTGAAGCCACCAGAGAAGGCCTGCAGGCCACCCAGGCATCCCTAATCACGTGGACCACCAGAACCTTGATGTCAAAACACACATTAACTGTGCTTTTCTCATACTGCTTCCCAATGTGCTTTTGAGTTCAGTCAAACAAGGGTTCATATTTTTTTGTGCAACTTTTTCTTGTCTAAAGTATTAAAGGCATGTATAACATACCACAACAAAAGCCATGTAATTAAAATATGTGAAGGTCAAAAAGACTGGAGGGAAAGACACTAGAATTCTAAGTTATATCTGGGAGATGGAACTATAAATAATTTTCTAATTCCCCTTCTCCAAATGTTTTATAATGTTGAAAATATTATTATACATTTTAAATTATTTTTAATATTTATAAATGCCTAAAATGTGACTAATTCTGAGAAGTGATTAATGTAATCTATATTTTGGTGATGAAAATAGCCATTTTTTCTTATAAAAGTCTTCTCTATTTGGACATAAGAAAATATAAAAGATATATCTGTTCCTATATGTAAAAGAATAGGAAACTATTGTTAATTGTGAACACCTTAGGGACTTTTGAGAATTTAAGGATAATCACATTAACACTAACAATCTAATTTCAGTGATCATCAGTAAAGACAAGGATATAACCTAACAACTATTAAAAAATACTTGCATATATAAAATAATCAGCAAACCACAAATAAGCACAAGTCAGAGGTCAAAATGCTGTTGCAAAGTTCTTTAAAGAGTGTTCATTGGTTGAATATTATTTAGCCTTAAAAAAGGAGGGAAATGCTGACAAATGGTACAAGATGGATGAAACATTACATTATGCTACCTGAAATAAGCCAGTCAGAAAAAGACGAATACTGCACGATTCCATATATATGAGGTACTTAGAGTAGTTTAATTCACAAGGATACCAAGTAGGATGTGGTAGCCAGGGGCCGGCAAGAGGAGATATGGGGAGTTATTGTTTAATGGGTAAAGTGTTTCAGTTTTGCAAGATGAGAAGTTCTTTAGATGGATGATGGTGATGTTTGCAGGATAAATGTACTTAATAACACTGAACTGTGCATTTGAAAATGGTTAGGATAGCAAAAACGTCTACAATAAAATAAATAATTATTGCTTAATTCTGAGAAAGGCAACACTGCCAAAAAACAAGTAAAAAATCATGGAACTTTACAATGTTGATAATATTAACGACCACCTCAGATAACTGTATAAAAAATGCTATCAAGTAGGAAAGTTAAAATAGACAGATAAGCAGGTGTTTTCCTGGTTTGTTTTATCAGATGTAGGAGCCACCTTAATATATATGTCCTTATTAAAATAGATTTGTTGGGGTGCCTGGGTGGTTCAGTCGGTTGGGCATCTGACTTCAGCTCAGGTCATGATCTCATGGCTCATGAGTTCAATCCCTGCATGGGGCTCTGTGCTAACGGCTCAGAGCCTGGAACCTGCTTCAGATGCTGTGACTCCCTCTCTCTCTCTGCTCCTCCCCCACTCATGTTCTGTCTGTCTCTCAAAAGTAAATAAACATTAAAAATAAATAAATAAATGAAATAGCTTCATTTACACCCCATCTTGCCAGGACTACAACCTGGAAGTTCATTTCCTGAACTGAGACACACCCCGTTAAGCACCTGTCATATGATTACAAAACATATAAAAAATAAAAATCGTGGTCCTTGAACGTTTACAATAATTTCACGTTGACTAAATATATATTGAAATGGTCAGGAGTCAGCAAGCCCAGAGTACAAGACCTAATATTTAAAGGTCCTTTCAGAGAACAGTCTTGCAGCTGGCTTTCAGAGGGAAGGAGAATGCAAGCTAGCAGATGACAGTGAAAGATGATGTGCCACCAGTTAAAAATAAGTGACAGAGGAGCCCACACAAAGACAGGCCAGGGAGGTATGAATTTAGAGAATGGTGGACAAACCAGCCAAAATAAGGTCAAGGACTAAAGTAACACAGAAGGAAGTCAAAGCAGGTATGGCCTGAACTTGAAGGTCAAGGCAGGTTCTGAATTTGGCAGAAGGGAATGATGGGAAGGCACGTGGCTGGCTACAGAGGCAACAACTCAGTGGCTGCAAAGCCAGTCAGTGAAAAGCACAGGAAAAGGACAACAGGAAACCAAAAAGGTCTGTAGAAATAATGATTTCAAACTCTTGAATATAAGCTACCTACAGACATGTTTTCATAGAAACATGAACACTGTATACTAGTATTATGGATTTTCTTTCTTTAAACTCGATCCCGACTGTTTTCATGGGTTCATATGTGCATGACCCATTTCTGAGATCAGGGCAGGCCACTCTCACATTAAAATTCAGCACGTCACACCCCTGCCACAGCACCCGTTCCCAGGAACGTGCAATGGCCAGTTGATAGAAATGGGCTTTCTGACAGGAAACTCCCAGGACCCAGTAACTCATGATGGAGAGCAGTGCAGAGAAAAGCTAGCAGTACTATATCTTAGCTCAGCAGGAAAAGTAACTCGATTGTTCTTCCTGCTTATTAATAGACTAACGTTTAGTCCAACAGCTGTAACCTGTTGTGGAATTTTTTACGTTTTCTCCTGAAACCTGAGTCGGGTTGATGGTTTTCTGCATGATGCTTGTCCACAAATTTGGTAGCTAGTCACATTTATTTTAGAGAGGTAAGTAAAGATTTTTCAAAACAGGCTAACCACTTTAAGAAATATAAGACATCAGTCAGTTAATACTACATATATATATGTACATGTATAAGAACATCACAAGTCAAAGGAGGCTGAGATTTTCCGCATAAATGGTAGTTTTAGTATTAACTGTAATAATGTGAAAAAAGAGAAGATTAAGTTTGGATGAATAGTAGGAGGTTAAAAAATGATACTAACTTGGCTTTTCAGTTCTTAGTTGCACTAACTGCTTTGATTTAAAACTAATAATTATAGAGGTTGAAATACGATAATGTAAGCACTCAAATAGACATCAGAAGACTGACTGAGCAAAGGCAGGAAGGGAGGAGGGAGAGAGAGAAGAAAGAAGGAGGGAGAATTAGCTAGCTAGATAGTTACCTTGGAAGGAAAGAGAAGGAAGGGAAGGGAAGAGGGAAGGGAAGAGGAGGGGAGGGGGGGGAAGGGAAGGGGAGGGAAGGGGAGGGAAGGGAAGGGAAGGGAAGGAAAGGAGGGAGGAAGGAAGGAGGGAGAAAGGGAGGAAGGAAGGAAACTAGACCTCTTTAAACAAACTATCACAATTTAGTTCTTTAGTATTCTTACTTAGACAATTAGAGATTTTGTTGCATTCTTTAAGAAATAACTTTCACGGGTATACTGTACAACTGCAGCTCAGAGACCTTGCAATATTTATTCATAGTCTGAAAAGTCTTTGCATTAATTCTTAAGAAATAAAGAGGGGATACGCCAAAAGCGATTCCCGTAGAGCGGTGGGTACCTGAAGAACAGGATCTACGTCAGACCCCATTTTTCCAGATTGGCAACCCTCACAAAAGCCAACTTGACCCATCATTTACTCTGCTTTAAACTTTTAGTTTTAACTTTCAGTCTGAAAATTACTCTTACAAAAAGTTATTTTACACTCTTACCTTTGTGCCTTTGTATACATAGTCTATAATTTTTCTGGAGCATTCTTTACTTTTACTCTCAAAAGTATACCACCCGATTGTTCATGGAGGTCTTTCAGCCTCAAGTCATGATGGTCCTGCACTCACTTTTCCTAAAAACTCAAAGATGGGCTTCTGTGTTCTATAATCCTGAACTTCATCCTTTTTGTACAAATTAAACCAGGCGTAATAAAGGAGGAGGTAAATGAAAAACTAGATTAAAAAACAAAAACAGAAACAACCGGCCAATCTACAGCAGGCTCAGCTTTTTTGAGAGAGAGAGAGATTAAGGTGCGTGCAGGCAACTGGTATGAAGGTCACCAAACAAAATGTTGCAATCTTAAAGTGCCGCGACGTGCAGATTGTGTTCTGCAGCAGCTTCTGAGAAATCCTTGTGACTCTTCCTCTTTACTCATTGTAACCATTCATAAAGGTACATTATGATGGTACGCTGCATTTGCAGTAAAACGTTTTAAAAAGTAGGCACATTTTCCCCTTTAAGTTCAAGTAAAAATTCTCACTATCACTTTTTAAACGTTGGCTACCCATACCCAGCTTTCATTAGAGGAAGAGCGACCCACCAGCTCAAGATTCCATAACTGGTTTCTTCACAACAGATAGGAGCTTTGACAAATCTGTCCTTTAGTTGACAGAGTTTCAATCACCAAATTGTTTCAGGTTGAAAAGTTTCGGATTTTCGCGGGAAAGAGCTGAAAGCCACAAGCCACCACATGCCCCGTATGTACCTTGAGCTTTCTAAGTCAAAGTCAGGAGGAAGTGTTCGTTGTATGGGGACCTCCATTCGTCTTCTGCCCGCTCCTCACCTGCTGTTTTCCTCCTGGCAATGACAGCTCCTTGCAAAGCAAATAGCTACCCACTCTGAAAAGAAATGCTCATCCTCTCAGTCCATATTGCAAGTACAAAACAACCTTGAGAGTCATCGAGGGAGGGAGCTAGGCTTGTGGCCGATAAGCACAAAGCCGACCTTTAAACTCCTGCCTTTAATAGAGCATTGGGTTATTTCCCTGCGTGTTTGCTCAACAGTTTCAGGGTCACAAGGGTCTGCGTTTACTGAGGTGGGGCGAACCTGGGAACCTTGTTCCAACTCCCACACTGCAACTGATAGGAGAAGGTTGGGGGCTGGGCTAGTGGAGGCCTCAACCCCCATTCCTAAGTGTACCCAGTATCACAGGCTGTTAGAACACACTTTTCGGCATCTAGAGATCCCTGGAGTGCACGAGCTGGCTGACTGGCTCTTAGCTACCAGTTTTGGGAAAAAATGAAAGACTCTTGGGCACCCAGGAATGGAAGCTTTCTTCTTTGTCTTCACCTCGTCACAGTGCCACACTGAGTGCTAGAACTAGAGATAAGAGGAGAAATCAGTAATACCTGTTCTATCTTTATTAAAAATGTTTTATTCATCTATTACTTATTCATCCATCCACTTATTCATGGGCTTTTTACACTGATTTTGAATTTCCAAGATAAAGTATTAACATTTTTATCTTGATTACTTAGTTTTTTGATGCCCAAGGCGAGTGAGACCTTGTTCACCTCACCCTAGACTCGCCCTGCTCTGCCATCTACCTTCCTGTTCCTCTCTTATGTCTGACTCTACAAATGGAAGCAGATGAAGGCAGGATGGTGGAGATGCTTATAGTTGATACAAGAAGTGGAGCAGAGCCCAAAGGAGGCAAGAAAAGTGTTAGTGAGCATCTACCATGTTCCAGGTTCTATGCCAGACATTTATTTGCACCTTTCCCGTCCTCACCTGTGAGCAAGACATATTAAAGTCCATTCAAAGAAGCTGAGCTTTTGAGAAATTTGCTTTCTTCCACTTTCCTTCATCCCAGGAACTGGCCCTACAAGTTACCTGATGTTCAAGACAGAAACCTGAGAGTTGTCCATGATTCTTCTTGAATCGATGGAATCATACTATTAACATTTCTACCTATCCATGATCACCCAACGTGTAAAATTCAAAAGTTGGTCTATTTGATGACAATCTCCATACTCGTTGCCATATTTGCCACCTCTCCAAAGAGAGTCGGAGTCACTGAATGTTTTTCTATCCCATTGGCCAGTCCAGGACAAGGTTGGATCACTTTCAAGGGCTCACTGTTCTGCAAATTTACCCAGTATACTGTAGTTTGATCTTGAACACAAGCTCTATCTCTGCCCCGGGACACTACTCTGGGCACCAGATTCGAGCTTTCTCACATCTCCACTTGGATATCTCATACACATCTCAAACTCAGACATCTAAAATAAGATACAAACCATCGTTGGGGAACCTGGGTGGCTCAGTTGGTTAAGTGTCCAACTTTTGATTTTGGTTCAGGTCATGATCTCACGGTTCGTGAGATCTAGTACCACGTTGGGCTCTGCATGGACAGTGCAGAGCCTGCCTCGGATCCTCTGTTCCTTTCTCTCTCTGCTCCTTTCCCACTTATGTTCTCTCTCTCAAAATAAATAAATAAATAAACATTAAAACAAAAAGATCCAAACCATCATCCAAACGTTTTCATTTAAATAGCAGGAACAATACCAACGCTTGTCGAAGCGTTCACTATGTGACAGGTCTTCTGATGCATTTAGTGCATTACTGACTCATTCAATTTTTGTAACAACACTATGAGAAGATTCCTATTATTATTTCCATTTTACTACTGAGGAAATGATGGCATAGAGAAGCTAATTTGCACCTGGTCATCTAGCTTGTAAGAGGGGGGAATTCATATTCTAACCTACTCAGTCAGGTTTTAGAACACATACTCTTAATCATTATACTGTATCTTCAAAATAATTTAAAATGCATTCACCTATTGATTTTCCACTGCCTCATCTTTGCCCAAGCTACTGTCACTGTTTGCTTAAGCAAGTTCAAAAGCCTCCTAAATGGTCATCTTGGTTCTCTTCCTACCTCACTTTCACACGGCAAGAAGCAGTCAACATGGCCTCTAAAGTTTACATCAGTTCATGTCATTTCCTCTGCTAAAATCCTCAAAATCATTCAACTACTTTCCGCAGAAAATTCAAATTCCGTTATGTGGCCTACAATCTCTTATGTGAACTGGCTCCTGCCTTTTTCTGAGATCTTGTCTCCTACCATTTTCCACCTCACGTACCACCTGTCTAACCCACTGGCCTTCTTGTATTTCCTTGGACCAGCAAACTCCTGCCTCTTGGCCTTTGCGTATGCTGTTCTTCCTGTTGGCACTGCTCTCCTCCTCCCCTGGTTGTCTTCATCTAGTCCTGCATATGTCTCAGCATACTTTCCTGACCTGTTAGCCTAAAACAGAGCTCCCTACTATTCTCTCTTAGCACCTCTTCTTTTCCTTCATAGCGATGTGGAAATGTTTAACTCGACATTTATTTGTATGTTTACTTGATTATTGTCTGTGAGCTCCATATGAGACAATCAAGGTCTATTTTATCTACCACCTTATTACCCAGCACCTACCCCAGAGTCTGAAGTAGACAGTATAGTTACTTGTTAAATGAGTGAGTCAACCCTGGAAGGTCATAAATAATTAACAGCATTGATTTTAGTAAGAGAGATCCATAAAAAGAAAGAAAATATGTGTATATGTGTGTGTGTGTGTTTTATACTTCTTTGTTTCTAACACGTAAATAAAAATTATGAAACCAAATATTTAACCTTTGGAAAATACACAGAAGGCAGTAAACAAAAATTCTAAAGAACGATTTTGAAAGACCTTATAGCATATCTAGATTTTTAAAAGTTCTTGTGCTACCATCATGACTATCAATCCCAATAAGAGGGGACTCAAACTCTCAACTTTTCTTACTTAATCACAATACACAGTGGTGTTCCATAACTATCAATGATAAGCTCTGGGAGTTTCAATCACCTATCTTTTGACTACTTATTTCTCTTCATAACTTAGAAACTGATTTTTTTCATTGCTGCCAAATCTCTCATCAGAGAATAACTAATTTTACACTGTACGTGATTTTACAGGGTCATGTTGTATCATAGATGTTTTAGTACTAAAGATAGATTCTTCATGTCTCTGTATGATAGATAATTACTTGGATTGAGATCAAGTTACCTGTTCTTTAGGATTCCAATACTTCTAAAAAAGTTAATGAATGCATTCAAGAATGGAATTTGTATTTTATTTGGGATATATGAGAGAAAACTTTGCAAATTATATATCTGATAAGGCATTTGGATCTAGAATATATAAAGAAATCAATAATATGAAGACAATACAATTTAAAAATAGGCAAAGGATCTGAGAGGACATTTCTCTAAAACAAAAAGACCCAAAACTAATCAATAAACAAACAAATGAAAAGATGCTAGACATCACTGGCCATAAGGGAAATGGAAATCCAAATCCCAGTAAGATACCACTTTATACCTACTCGGATAGTAATAATCCAAAAAGCAGAAAATACTAATTGCTATTGAGAATGTGGAGAAACAGGAACCCTTACATTCTGCTGACAGGAATGTAAAATGCTGCAGCACTTTGGAAAACAGTCTGGAAGTTCTTCAAAAGGTTAAAAATAAAGTTACCATATGACCCACCAATTTTATTCCTAGGTATGTATATACCTAAGAGAAAGGAAACACAAAAACTTGCACATAAATGTTCTATCAGAATTTTGCATAATAGCCAAAAAGTGAAACAATCCCAAGTTCATCAGTTGATGAATGGAAAATAAAATGTGATGTGTCCATGTAATGGAGTGTTATTCAGCAATAAAAAGAAATGAAATACTGATACATGCTACATAATAGATAAACTTCGAAAATACTAAGTTAAGAAAATCCAGTCACAAAAGACCGTATATTATTTGATTTCATATGTGTGAAATTACCAGACCAGACAAATTCATAGACAAAAGTAGATTAGTGGTTGCTTAGGACTGGGGGTGAAATGAGGAGTGAGTGGGAACGAGTACCAGGTTTCTTTCGAGGGTGGTACAGATGACCTAAAATTAGCGGTGGTGGTTGCACAACCGTGTGAATATATTTAAAAAACACTAAATTGTACACACACTTTAAATGAGTGAGTTGCACGGTATGTAAATTATATCTCAATAAGGCTGTTGAGAAAAATAATGGGATACACTTTTTACTATACTTTAAAACTAGACCTATGAGGGGCGCCTGGGTGGCTCAGTCCGTGCCTGACTTCGGCTCAGGTCATGATCTCACGGTTCGTAGGTTCGAGCCCCACATCTGGCTTTGTTCTGACAGCTCAGAGCCTGGAGCCTGCTTTGGATTCTGTGTCTCCATCTCTCTCTGACCCTCCCCTGCTCATGCTCTGTTTCTTTCTGTCTTAATAATAAATGAAGCATAAAAAATTTTTTTAATAAAATAAAAAAATAAAACTAGACCTATGTTTGGCATTTACAAGGGTGATACTGCTTAACCAGATGGTATCTATAATTTGCTTTCAAGAAAAGAAGATGAGTTTTAGAGGAAACTTAAGAATTTATGATCTCCCTCTCTTACAATTCTTAGTCTCTCATCTGACACTCTTTAGAGGCAGACTTAAAGTCCTTGGGCCAGGATTTATATAGGTTTTTAGAGTGGGACAATATGAAAAAGACGATGATTTTAGAGTAAGAAAACTAAGACCCTGAGTGAATAAACACCTTTCCCAGGATTATAAAAGTAAGGAGAAAGAGAATCAGAGCTTTCCAGATTGAAGCTTTATTTTTAATTTGTCAGCAGCACTATATAAAATGTAGAGTCATGAATGGCATTTTCCAGAATGGCACCAGCCCAAAGTTCTACACAATGGAGTCTCATACATGGCAAAGGAATTCCATTCAATGTATGAAAAGAGCAATGATGAAGTCCACACAGTGATTGCTTCTTCTTGATTCATTTCTTCAATCAACATTGACCAAGTGTTTGTGTGTGTTCCAGGCACTGTGGGAATAAAGACTTGACCTTGGTTTTAAAGACAGCAGAGACTAGGAAGTTTACATTCGAGTCTCTTTCTTTGGCATTGAGCACTTGGAGCGGCCACCACCATCACTCATTCCTAAGTGGGGCTGGAAGGCATCGCCAATGGATGGATATTCAGTTTGGTTTTAACCCTGTTTTCAATCTTCCCAGCAAAACCTTTTTTTTTTTCCTACTTTCCCTTCTTTACCAAACACTTGTCTCTGAGACCCTGAAAGATCTCACCCAACTTGGGGGCTTCGATGATCTCATGTGTTCTGTCAGTGCAGGAAAAATGTGAATTCAAAACATGATTTGGTTTCCCGGTGTTCCTGAGGGTTGAGAATGCAGCATAACTTCAGTTAAATCATTAGTTATGACTCAATTTATTGTGCGCGCACACACATGGGGGTGGGGCAGAGAGAGAGAGAGAATCTTGGGCAGCCTCCATGCCCAGCAAAGGACCTGATGCAGGACTCGATCCCATGATGGTGAGATCACGACCTGAGCCAGAATCAAGAGTCAGACGCTCAACCAATGGAGCCACCCAGGCGCCCCTATTACGACTCAATTTAAAACACTGGTATCAACATGATAGTTGGAAAAATAATCAGCCTAGTCAATCGGTTAGGATAGGAATTTTGACCTTAAAAGTTAATTCTTTACTTCTATATTCCTTTGCTATCTCCCCCTTTCCAATTTTCCTCTCTTCAGAAAGTATAAACTGCCTAAGAAAATTCTGGCTTCCTTCCAAGGGGATATTTTATTAACAGGCAGAGAAGACAGAACTGTATTATAAGATTCAGTGAAATACAGGATTGATTTTTCCTACTCCATTTCATCTGGTTGATGAGGAGACTTGGACGTTCTGGGCCTACTGCTGGTTCAAGTGCAATAGAGAATGTGGTGGTACTGTTTTGACATCATTATTATTGTTCTACTCTCTGAAATATATTGTTTAAAGCATTCTATCAATCGCTTCACTGAATTTCTCTGCAAACTATTAACTTCTCACGTAAGTCAGTAAGAAAGAAAGTGTAGAGGTCTTTTAGAGTCTCAGAGCAAGGAGTTTAAAAATAAGTTGAAAGATTTTATAAAGCCTATAGGATTGCATTCATTTCATTTATGTTGGTTGTCGCCAGATAGAAACCAGTTTCCTCTCCATTTTATGAGACAGTGAAATAGTTTGGTACTTAATAGTGATAAATGTGTATGACCATCTTCCTCTCATTTAGTAATCAGTTTGTATGCTCTCTAGTTTATTAATAATTCTCATTCAGAGTTTTTACTCATTTGGCCCAGACAGAGAGGATTGCCTAGCCCACAGAGAGAGTAAGGGGGCGAAGGCAGGGAATTGAGAGTTCCTTTATTTCTGATTTGTCATTCTAGAAATAGTTTTTGGGAAAGAGCATAAAACTGGTGTACATTGTGGGCTGTGGGGATCTTAGGTGTCATAGATTCACAAATCTCACCTGTGTTACTAGTTAGGCTTTATTGGACTACACAATATTTGGAAGAGAGTAGGGGAGAAAGGGAAGAACATCTCAGTAGAAAGGAACCTAAGACACTTTATAAGTCTTTAGTTTTCTGAACTAGCAGGTCAGATTTCCCAGGAGGATATTTGCCTTTAGAGAAAGGATAAGCGCCTTTGGAAGCTACATGAAATCATCAGGGTCATGATGGTGGCAATTATTCAGTGACTTAAATCAGAGCTTCTCAGGCATTGACGGGCCACCTGGGCATCTGGTTTGCAGATTCTAGGCCAGCAATTTTGGGGGAGAGCCTGAGATTGTGCGTTTCTAATGAGCTGGTCTGGGGCTGGCCCAGGGTCCACCTCAGAACAGTGAGGTTCTGAGAAAATGTGGCAAGGTAAAAGAAAAGCAAAACACCTTTTGTCTACACCACAGTAGTCATGGTGGGCTGGTAATATGTGCAAATTATTTCACATCATTTTTCGTTCCTAAAAGATGAAGCAGCTTAATTTGGTTGACCGCTCAGCTTTCACGCTCTCTTCAGGTCTGCTTAGCAGAGCTCAAGACCCTTTACTTTCACAGAAGCCTGAAATTATGGCCTGTCAGGTATATGCAATTGCCATTGAGTATTACAAAAAGAGTAGCTTTCTTCTCCTCAAATGCAGTATCGTTGCCTCTCTGTGAGTTAAACATTTTCAATTCTTTCAGACCAGTCAGTAGGATACTAGTTCATACACTGACTGCTAATAATTTAGCCTGCTAGTTTCAATATCCTCCATCAAACTTTTTATAGATGGTAAAAGTGACTGAATGGAGGCCACCTCTCCTTCCCCCGCAGGGTAGTAAATGCTGGATCAGTAACCTGCAAGAATGACCGTTCCTCTGTGAACACCCAACTTAATCCCTGGGGGAATTAGACTCCTACTGGTCAAAGAGAAAGACCAAGCTCCAAACCAATAACAGTGACATAACAAGGGAGAAGACATTTTAGATGGAGCCTCAGATGTCCACTTGGGATGGCTTTTAATTCTCAAATATGTCACATATTATAAATATTCTAAAAGAAACATCATCAAGGTACCTCGCTTTTATAGAAGTACTCATAACGTAAGTATTTACTGAGAAAGTTATTTATTTGTATTGTGGAAGCACAATGCCACGTTTTTACTTTCAAAATACACTTCAGGAAACGGAAGAAAAGCATTAAATTTTAGCCATTCAATTCTAAGACGTTTCAAACAACACAGATCACACGGAGCCCAGTGTCTTACCAACTGTCCCCAATACTTTGCTCCCACTTCCCCTAAAAAGAATGTTTTTCTATGGTCTCTAAGGAGATTCCATGGAGCACATTTTCCTAATGGGATTATACAATGTATTAGGTGGTAAACTCTGTCATTCCAAAAGCAACACAGGAAAGTTAAAAGAACAGCCTTATCCAGTGTGATTTATCTTTCTAAATTTAAGCAGTTATTTCTTTCCTTGTTTTATATGACACTGGGGAAATAAATCAACTGATTAAAATGATTAATTTTATAATTAATTAATTTTAATTAGTTGATTTCAATAATTAAAATTACTAAAAGCTAACATTATCAGGAGCATCATAGAGTTTAGAGGTAAGCAGAAAAAAAGGAGCACTGAAAATCAACTTACTCTCAATTATTTGCATTAATCATGGGGGCAGGGACATAGAATACTGTCAGCCCACTGTGTGGGTTTTGTAACGTTCATGATTTCTTTTTTCATTAGACTTCCAGATTTCTTTTTATCTTCTTAACATGTTGTACAGATAATATTTATATAATTTTGTTCTGTTCCCTTAACCTAACCTATTCTAAGTGGGAGGACACAAACGTTTCACTCTGTGTTTCATGAACTAATTGTGGAATATCTTGAGAGTTAGTTATTTGGCTGTGAGATCATGTCTGTGAAGTTATTTTGTAGTTACGATTCAGTATTAGTATTACAATTTTTAGGGATCCCCCCCTTGGCTTGCTGGTCCCAGAAACAAACGAGAAACAGGTGAAATGTGTAACAAATGCTTCCCACCATCTCTGTTTTCATATACGAATACTCTACTCCTGCAAAAAATGTCACAGTTTTAGTTGGTAAGACTCCATGTTTACCTATTATAAAGTTATTTGTCTTGCTGCAAAAGATTCCAGAAGGTTGAACAATTATAAAGCCCAAAAGGATACTGCTCAAGTGTAGGGGTTTTCAGGCTACAGACTGTGACTTTGGAAATTGATTAAAAATTTGCATTTATTTTCAAATATACCATTTTCTAGGCAATGATATAGATTCTTCAATGGTTCCACAATCCCTAAAATGTTAAGAACCATGACTAATACAGAACTTTACATCAGCAAGGAAAAAATCATAAGAATCACTTTGGAGAGCCTAGCCCCAGTTTTGAGATTTGAAATGAGGCAGGTCAGGATTCAGGTCTGTACGAGGCCACTCACTGCCTGTGCCATCTCAGGCAGGTTACTTAAACTCTCTGAGCTACAGTTCTTATCTCCATAAAGTGGGGATAAAACTAGAGCCTACCTCCTTGGGCTGTTGTGAAGATTAAGTGTAATGTTTGTAAGGAGCTTGGCATATAGCTAGCACCCTTTACACTCTCAAGAAATAGTAAGTGCTTCTGTTTTTACTGTTACGATTATTATTTGTTTTATTAGCATTATAAAAAAAAGATGGGAAGGCAGAGACTTTATCTACCAAGTAATAAGGCAGATTATTCTAACACTTCATGCACATGGCTAATAAAACAGTGGTGTGGCTAATTAGCTTAATGATTAAGTCATCTTTGACCAAGTCAGAGATAAACAGATTTGTTCTCTAAAGTGATCTAATTTTATTTACTTTAACTATAGGATATCTAATCTAGTGACATAACTTTGGGTTCTAAAGGTTCACTAAATTTTTTTTCCAAGAATTTTCTAAGTTATAGAACAACCATGATTTCTACACTTAAAGATTTTCATACAGCATGCAAAATATGAAAGGATTTTGTATTCTGCTATGTTCAAGACAACATCTTTTTGTTGAAAAATTGATGCTTTTCTTAAATGGACATTAATGAGACTTAAAATATTATGGGTTATCCATATCAAATTGGCATATGACTATTAAAAATAATTTTAAGGAATAATGTTCACTAACATGAAACAATGTTCATCATACAGTAAGGGGAAAAGGCACAAAATTATGTGAAGTATCATCCCATTTTTGTACAATGACTCAGAAAAATGCCTGGAAGGAAATATGTCGACATTTCAATAGTGGGTGGCAAGAGGAAGGGGGAGTTTCTACATTGAGCATCTTTGCTTTTGTGATCCAAATAATAATGAAAGGTATTCAAAATGAATGGTTAAAGATTAAAAACTTGTCAGCAGTGTGATATACCAGAAAAGGTCCTAGATGTCAATGACTTGGGTTCAAGGCCAAGATAGGGCCATACTGAAATGATAACCTCAGACAAGTTATCTCTCCTTTTTGGGGTTAAATACTGCTCTCTGGAACTGAAATGGTTTGAATAAATGATCTCCGTGCCTCTTTCTAGTCTGACATTCTGGAATTCCAGAAGTATGGCTACATGTTGGAGAAAAGCTCTTCTATTTTTCAAGCTAAGTGATGTCACAGGAGAGATACTGGAATAAGGCCCTTTTATGTTCTTCCTTTCCTGGGTTGGGTTTCTTTTTAAGTTTTCTTCTTTAAGGTTTTGTTTTGTTTGTTTTGTTTCATTTTGATAGCGAACGTGACAGAGAATCCCAAGTAGGCTCCGTGCTGTGAGCTCATAGCCCAATGCTGAGTTTGAACTGATGAAACTGTGAGATCATGACCTGAGCCGAAATCAAGAGTTGGACGCTAAACCGACTGAGCCACCCAGGTGCCCCAATAGTTTTAAATAATAAGGATGTTATTCCTTTGATAATTAACAAAAATAAAGGGAAAAATCATTTGAAATGGGTAAGGGATTCAGCATACATATGGGCTCATGAACAAATTGAACAAGCTGGTACCTAAGGTACCTCCAAAATGGTTAACCTTTTATTTGACCTAAACACATCAGTCAAAAAAAAAATCACAGAATTGATAGTCATAATTCTGGAATAAATGACTCAAGTAGAATGGAACATACTCTTATTGTGGGAAGTAGTAGATGGTTTTCTTAAGGAAAAATCTCAGATATGAAATTCTCTTAATTAAATACAGCTACCACAGCATTTTGGGAGCAAGGTATTGCTAACATCATGCCCTGGTCCAAACTATTAAATATCAAGCAAATATCTACGTGATTAAAATTGGTTTACATAATAAGTAGCAAGGAAATCAGATTACTTGAGGCCTCAAAATCCAAACAGAACAAAACATGTTTCAAACTGCTACCTTTTCACCCTGTGTCTGAAATGAATGTGCCAAATCCCACTTTCCGTGAGCCCTGAAAAATAGATAGGGGAGAAAATTCTTCTCTGGTCCTGCCCAGATCCTTCCCCTGGAGCTAGCACGTTCTTCAGCTGCCAATGAGAAGTTTCCTCGAGGTGCTTTTTAAAGGGCATTGAAAGGCGGCAAGCAGTGACCCAGAAGCCTGGGAAAAATACCCAGTTTCTCAGGCTACCAGCCCCACCCCCTTCTGGGCAAGGCACCCAGCTGAGAGGAGCTAGTACCCAAAGCTGATCTGCCTCTATGCATGAGCAAGAGCAATTTTCCACCCACACCGTGTAACCCTGCTCCCATCCGTGCTGTAGGGTTACACAACTTGGCTTCTCTCCTGGACTGAGGGCAGACTCATCTCACATTATCTATCTGGGCCCTGCTATTGACAAAGAGATTGGTTTGGCCTGATTAGTAAGAACATGGGACTGTTTTCTGTAGCAAGGGCCAGTTAAGAGAAGAAGTATCTGAACCCTTAACAGAATGTTAAATGGATTATGATTTCTTAACTTTGTTGGTAGGAAAAGTGTTTGAAGGAGGGGTGAAAGGGTTCTCGTCACACCATCTCATTTGTAAATTTAATAATAACCTTTAAACACCTTGCTGATATTATAGTTTAAAAGGCACGGGTAATTATGATACTGCCATGTGAAGCAAGTTTAAAATTAAATCTACTTGTGCAAGTTTTGCTATGCTTAAAAACTGAGTCAAAAGGGTATTTGATTTGGGCCTAGAATTTCATGGTGGATAAACTACTTCCCAAGAATTAGGAGGATAGACTTGGAAGCTGTGGATCAACAAGAATTGCTAGCTATTCTCCAAGTGCTGGTGAACACCCAGGGTGCAGAAGGTCATATTGCCACCATTTTGGACTCTGATGCAGTAACGTGTTCAATGGGATCCTGTACAAAAGAATTATTCACACTTCAACAATGTGTAAAAATGCTCTTTAAAAATGGTTGGGGGCACCTGGGTAGCTCAGTCAACTTCGGTTTAGGTCATGATCTCACGGTTCGTGGGTTTGAACCTTGCGTCAGGCTCTGTGCTGACAGCCCAGAGCCTGGAGCCTGCTTCAGATTCTGTGTCTCTCTTTCTCTTTTTCTGCCCCTCCCCTGCACATTCTCTGTCTCTCTCTTTCTCCTCTCTCTCCCTGAAAAATAAACATTAAAAATATTTTAAAAAATGGTTGAATTAACCTCATAAATATGGCACATTTCTGCAGAAATGCACAGATAAAGATAAATCTCGGTCATTAAATTTTGGCCCAAATGATCAATGATGATATTTGTTTTTTTCAAAGTCTCATCTTAATGTCTTATTTTATTTAAGATGGATATTGTTACTTTAGCTTATCTTTTACATATTTACCTCATATAGCTTCTTCCAACTCATTACGTGTATAACCTTTTTTTAGTCACTATGTTTTAGCTATGATGCTTATAAACAATATGTTGCCAGACTTTGTATTTTTGTGCAATCTGGCAATCTTTGTCTACAAACTGGAGAGTTTAATTCATTTCTCTATATTGGGGGTAAGTACAGATTTGGACTTACTTCGATGTCTTATTTTGTTGTTGTTTTCTACTGGCCACATCTTTTCCTCAATATTTTTTCCCTTCTTTCCTGCTATCTATAGTATTGATCAATTGAATTTTTTTCATTCCCCTCCACCAGTCTGGAAGTCCTTCTATTTCTATGGAGGTTATCCCTAAATCTGTATACCAACTGAGTCAAAAAAGATAAGAAACAACAACTGTTGGTGAGGATGTGGACAAAAAGGAACTCTCCCACACTATTGGTGGGAATGTAAATTAGTACTGCCACTGTGGAAAACAGTACGGAGTCTTCTCAAAAAATTAAGAATAGAAATACCATATGATCCAATAACTCTACCACTGGGTATTTACAAAGGGAAAACAAAAACACTAACTTGAAAAGATACATACACCCTCTATGTTTACTGCAGCATTATTTACAATAGCCAAGACATAGAAACACCTCAGTGTCCACCAACAAATAAATAGATAAGGAAAATGTGATTTACATACAGAATGGAATATTACAGAGCCATAAAAAGGATGAAATATGGGTGGACTTAGAGGGTGTTATGCTATGTGAAATAAGTCAGACTGACAAAGACAAATACCCTATCATCCCACTCATAAATGGAATAAAAAAAAATAAACAAAAAAACCCCACCCTGAACCAGAACTATAAATACAGAGAACAAATAGATGGTTACCAGAGGGGAGGGGATTGGTGGATGGGTAAAATGAGTGAAAGGGAGAGGGAGATCCAGGCCTCTGGTCATAGAATGAGTAAGTCACAAGAATAAAAAGCAGAGCATAAGGACTGCAGTCAATGATACTGTAATGGTAATGTAATGGGACCGTTGTTATACTTGCGATGGACAGAACATAATGTATATACTTGCCAAATCACTAAGTTGTACACCTAAAACTCATGTAATATTGTATGTCAACTAAACTAAAAAATTTCTCTCCTCCTCTAGAGTAATACAAACACTGTGAAAGATACTACTTCCACTTCCTCCTCACTGCATGCTATTATGGTACAGTCGTTAAGTTCTGTATTGTTCTTAACAAACACATCAAAAGTGGTTACTATTACCCAAATAAGGAAGCCGCCCAAGAGTCTGTTGATAGATGAATAGATAAGAAGGTGTGGTATACAGTGGGATATTATTCAGCCACAAAAAAAATGCAATCTTGCCATTTGCAACAACACAGATGGACCTAAGGGTACAATGCTAAGTGAGGTAAGTCAGTCAAAGAAAGACAAATACCATATGATTTTAATCATATGCATTATTTAAGAAAAAGGGGTGAAGGGAAAGGAGACAGGCAGACAAATCAAAAAACAACCTCTTAGTTATGGAGAACAAACTGATGGTTACCAGAGGGGAGGTGGGTAGAACAGGGGATAGAAAAAAATGGAAAAAAAAGTAGCTACTATTATATTTGGTGGTGTTTTACCAACCATGCTTATTTAGATTTCTCATCATATGTACCAGTTTCTTTGCTCACTATTTTTTCCTGCAACCTACATGTCTTTCTTGGTTCATTCATTTCTCAATAAAGTATATCCTTTAACACTTCTTTCAGTAAGGTTAATTAGCCCGGTCTTATTTATCTGAATGGATTTTCAACTTATGCTTAGTTTTGACTTCCACTTTAGCCAGTATAGAATTTGGGGTTGATGAGTTTGCTCCACATTTTGAAAGTTTTCTGCTCATCTCTGGCATCTAGTGTTGCCGATGAAGAGTTAGCTACTGTCTGATGCTTATTTCTTTGCAAATAATGCTATCCCTGGTCCCTTAACATTTGATTGGTTGCATTCTCATCAAGATGAGTCTAAGGGTGAGTTTGCTTGTATTTATCCTGTGTACAACTTAGAGGTTTTTTCAGTCTGTACCTCCACGTCCTAGCTGTAGGCAGGGTGATTTCCTCAGAGCTATCTTCAAGTGCGGTCACTTTTTCCTCATCTTCTTCTAGTCTGCTCTTTCACCAGGTCTTTTCTGCTTATTTTTTCCATTTTCTTTTGTTGATATTTCTTTTATTAAGATGTTGGGCTAACTAAGCTTACTGTTTAATTATCTTAGTTTTTTTTCTTCTCCCATTTACCATCACTGTCTTTTTCTTCTCCTTTCTGGGAGACTTTCTCAACTTTACCTTTCACTTTGTTGATTGATATGATTGGGGATAATTAGGGTACGTCTCATGCAATATCTTTTTTTCTTGGGCTTCTCAGATTTCCCAGAAAAGACTTCCTCAAACTACTGTCTTCAGAGTGAAGGCCTAGTTGCTAGGATCCTGGAAACCCAGTGGGAGAAGAGATACGGGAGTCGTGTGTCCTGTATGCATATGTTTACCTAATTTACACACACACACACACACACACACACACACACACACACACGTACACACACACATGATTCTACCAGGCCAAATACTGCTAATTCTTCAAAACAGCTCAAGCACCACCTTCTCTGGCAAGTTCTCTGTGATCTCCCACAAAGACGTCTGACTAAGCCCTTGGGTTTCCCCTATCTAGGCAGGTAACTCTTGCCTCTGTAAGAACCTAGTTAGGCATCCATCCTCCAGAATCAGCTCTATCCAGTTTGGATTTAGGGTCTCCTGAAACAGCTACTAGCATGTAATAAGCTCAATGGATTCATGAGTTATTAATTAATTCCTGATGCAGCCCTGTGAAGGGAGCTGCTTGTATGTGCAGTAGCCAAACTGGAGCTGGAAAGGCACTTCAAGTAAACTCTACCATCACAGGCCTTTGGCATCAACATTAGTCCTACTGCTGGCTGTACGACACCTCAAGAATCCAGCACACCCCAGAAAAGGTTTTCCCCTCTGATGCCTGGTTTTCCTTGTCAAATTCCTAAATATAAATCAGGGGAAGCATGCACCTTCATAGTAATCTAATGAAATATCTCTGAAACTAATCATTACTGCTTTAAAATTTGAGGGCTTCAGATACAAGTGAAAATCAAAACACACTGCTACTAAAGAAAACTGAGGTAGAAGGAAAGCAGGCAAGAAATAGCTACTGGAAGTAAGAATAAATGTTATTAACTTATTTAGAGAAAAGTGTTGAAGAGCAACAGACTATGAGCAGGTGTCTGTGCTGCCGAAGAGTGAGGAATGAGGAAAGAATAGAAAATAGTTTGGGTAACATATTTATAACTGTCTAAAGAGTGACAGGCAGAGTCTTTTAGAATCTGCACAAAGCTTCAAGTGAGCGAAGGGAGAAATGATCAAACAATCTGATGAAGACTGACACCTTCCAATGAATGAACTCAGTATTTTACAGTTGTAGAATTTTAGAGTCAGAATATCAGTTAGCCCAGCCTCCTTCTCAAGGTGTGGATACTAACCATGACTGTCCTAATTTGGATTCCAAGAAATACTCTCAAAGTTGAAGCCTGGGTTCTGTTTGTGGACCCCATAACCAACAAGTGGGTTTTAAGACTCTTGAGTCATAGTGTGACCCACACACACGAACTTTACCCACTGCTTCTGGTTTTGGGTATCCCAGAAGTCTACATAACAGACACAAGCTAGATGCTCTACAAATACATCTCTTTTGTCTCTTCGGAACAACCCTATGAGAAAAGGATTGTCTCTATTTTAAAGGTGAAGGAACTGAGTCACAAAGTAGTTGGAATGTCACTATGGACTCTCAACCAAAAAGTCGAGAGGAGCCAATATTGGAGAGAGAGCGTCATATAGTATTTAAGAACATGGAATGAATCCACAATGACTGCCTGAATTTGAATCCCAGTTCCACAACTTACTAGGAATGTGACCTTAGGAAAGTTGTTCAACCTTTCTAAACCTACTTTACGACTTTGTTTGTTATGAGGATTAAATGAGTTAATATGCATAAAGCATTTGGAACAGTGTCTGGTACTTAGTGTTTGTTAAATATATCACAGATTTGCAAAATTATGAATCAAATCCAGGTTTATCGGGTTCCGATGATTACACCCTTAACCAAGAAATGACACCATGTTGATCTCTCAAATGTTTGAAGGCAGCTACCACACCTACAAAGTTTATCTCTTTTCCATAAGCCCCTTTTTCCTCAATGGTCCTCAATGTTACCTGCTTTCTAGAATTCTTCCCATCCTGGTGTTTGTTCTATCTGGAAAAGCAGGATCCGAAATTGCTTCAATACTTCAGGAGATTACAGTCACCTTCCAAGAGTTAGCAAGTTTTTTTCTTGTAATGTAGTAGTTTCCATGCCCAGAGCAGAACATCCACATTACCTGGGAACTTGCTCAAGATGTAAATTCTCCAGCTCCAAGCCAGACCTAATGAATCAGAAATGTTAGGGATGGATCCTAGCAGTCTGTAATTTAACAAGCCCTACAGGTGATTATGATTCAGCTCAAGTTTGAGAACAGTTTTGTTAAGTTTAATTATTTATTTTGAAAGAGAGAGAAAGAGAGGGAGAAAGGGCAGAGAGAGAGGGAGAGGGAGAATCCCAAGCAGGCTCCATGCTGTCAGCAGAGTTAGCATGGAGCCCAACATGGGGATGGATCCCATGAATGGTGAGGTCATGACCTGAGCCAAAATCAAGAGTTGGACACTTAACCAGCTGAGCCACGCAGGAATCCCTAGTGATTGTTTTAATGAAATTTAAGACCACAGTACTGGTTGAAGTACCTACTCATGCTAAACTGATCACTAACATTCTCTAGAATTAGGGCCTTCAACGTGTATCTAACATAAGGTTGTGGTTTTAAATCCCCCTTTAGGTCTTCTTGATTTGGACCTAAAAATCTAGTCCCTCAAAATCTCTCTAAATTCACACTCTATTTTGGGGCACATTGGCTCTCCCCTCTAGTTTCATGACTCCTGAACATTTGATAAGCATGTCATTCAATCTTTTCAGTGTCACTCGTAACATCCACACAGAGCGGGGGCAGAAGGCCAGAGGTCCTTTGCAGATCACCGTCCTTCAGCCTGATGTTAATCCATGAAAACATCCCATGCATGTGGTTGTAAAATTTGTGAAATTTACTAACTACTATCAGCCTGCATATCTCCATCTTGTCCAAGAGGACACTATGAGCAATTTGCTTTGCCTTAAAATCCCAAATAAAATCTTTTTTTAAAAACCCACCCATTTCTTTATGAGCAGAGAAGCTGTGGATCTTCTTATGTCTCCTTTTGTTCTCTTCTTTTTTCTACTCCTCCTCCTCCCTCAACCAGGAGAACATGACCTATAACCAGGCATGCCCTCCAAACCTTTCAGATCAAAGGCATAGCTCCCTTGGAGTAATTCCTTTTAATTTTAAACTGTAACTTCTTTCCTAGGTATTCCCACTCTTCATCATATTCTTACATGGTAGGCTTGGCTTTGCCTCTTTCCTTTTCTTTTCTTTTCTTTTCTTTTCTTTTCTTTCTTTTCTTTTCTATCTTTCACAGAATTGGAAATTGAAGCTCAGAGAAGAAACTAAGCAACTTTCCCCAACATCACCCCAGCTAATTAGTAGGGACACCAAATTTATATTCAGGTCTGTCTACCAAAGTTCATATTTCATCTCCTATGCTATATTACTACATTATATTAATTGTCTTAAAGCTATACATGGCAGGACAAAAAATAAGTAAAAAAAATGTTCAGATGACTTTTGAGACTCTCTTAACCCACCCTGCATTCCAGAGAATACTGAACTTAATTACTGATGATCAACACAACACATACCTCAGCTACCAGAATAACAACTTGTAACATCTACAAGAATCTAATATTTCATCCCCTTTACAAGAATCCACTAAGATATGAAGACACATGTGGCCACAATTCATTTTGTCCTAAAGACTACCAGCCCCTAAAGAGGAAAATCAACCGTGCAAATGGTTAAAACACAAAGCCAACTGACTCCTACTGCTCTCTCTGCCAGTCTTCACAGAGTCAAGTCCTGGACTTGTTGAAGAGGTGACTCAACTCTCTATGGAAAGAATGCCAAAACCAACTGTACAAAAGATTTCTTTCTTCACATCCTTAATTCCTGAGGACCTTATAGATCCTTAATGTAATATAAGCAATTATGAGCTATCAGGTTTCCCAGACAGTTGAGTAATAATTGAAGGGAGCACTACTCAGGACTTCTCACGGGCAGACTTAAAGGAAGTCCAATCAAACTGACTGAGAGAATTCAGAGTCTGTTTTACTTGGTGGAACAAGAACACAGGGTTTGTTGACCTTCAAACTGCAAGTTTGCACCGTTGTGCCCTCTTTGCCAAATTATTCTATCTTCCTATCTTGATAGACCCAGTAGGTGCTTGCCTGTCATCTCTCATTTGCCTTTTCAACCCTCACATACCATCGATTCCTTCGTTTCTCCATATCGAGAAGCTGGCCAAAGCTTCCTGAGAGGATAAGTATTGTAACTGAGAAACAAAGTACACTATGAAGTCCAAGTAATAAATTACACAAATAAATACTCTTTTTCCGGTTCACTCTGTGCTTTGTTTTGTCATCTTACACTGAACCTGCCAACGAGGAAATATTCTTTCATAGTCTCCTTGATTTACAAATGAATTTTCTGATTTACTGTTGAATAGAAAATGAACATGTCTTCAGAACAGGTATAACATCCCTTCAAAAGCACAGAGTATAAAGCATAGGGCAACATAATGGGACAAATCTTGAGGATTTAATCCTCCATAGGTCCAGACACAGGATAAGAAAATACATGACTCTCAGGCCATTGCTTTCTAACTATTCTTCCAATGACAGCAGGTATTACTAATCAATATTACTGCTAAGACTAGAGATCGCCGTAAAATACTTCTCGAACACATCAGCCACACAAACCTACTTGAGTTGGCACAGAACTGTTTGCCATCCTAGGCTTTGTGACAGATCTAACAGAGTCTGCAGGGTTAATGGCTATAGTTTGGGTTCAGCTTTCTTATGTGAAAAAAAAAAAAAGCTACAATAATTCAAATACACAATACCTCCAGCAAGGATTCTGTCTCTGAAACTTCATTCAAACAAAATACAACAAAACAAAACCCAAATCTTTTGAGGGATCAGAAGATGGCTGTCGACCATGTATGCTGTGTATAGATAATTGTGGAACTGGAGGTTGAGGGAGGAGTTTAAGCCTCAAATATGTACAGACGAGCACAACTGATTCAACTGTGTGGATTTGGATCAGATGGGGGCTCAATTAGCTGAGCATCTGACTTCGGCTCAGGTCATGATCTCAAGGTCTGTGGGTTTGAGCCCTGCATCGGGCTCTGTATTGGCAGCTCAGAGATTGAAGCCTGCTTCAGATTCTGTGTGTGTGTCTCTCTCTCTGATCCTTCCCCACTCATACTGTTTCTCTCTCTCTCTCTCCAAAAAATAAACATTGAAAAAAAATTTTAAAGGAAATATGAAACCTATCCAATATGCTATAGATAGAATGTCTTAATACAATAAATTCTACTTTTTAATTCAAAGAATCATAACACCCATGATCAGTCGCAAAGGAAAGCAGCACTAATGTGTGCTTTTCTAGACAGCTAATGTTCTTAGAATAAAATGTCCTATTGGGCATGCGTCTCAAAATCCGTCATGTCCTCATTTGCCTTGAGGGCAACAGTGCTACTTTATATAAATGTAACCATCATGTAACAAGAGGCAAAAGCCTGAAACATGAAGTAAGGATTTTTTTTCAAACAAGCCAAAAGTTGCTAAAAACATATTATGACAAATATGAATACTGCAGGTTGATATTAAACTCAAAGTTTTATTTGGTAAAATAAAAACACAGTTTATGAAAACAACCAAGCCACAATATAAAGGAATTGTAAGTTATCCTAACTGAAAATAATTAAATGTAAGAAGTTGTTATAAGTGCTACCATTTATGCCTTTCTTACTGATTTTAAAATCACATATATTTAGTATATATTCAACATATGTTCAAATTATATTCCATATATACTCAAAATCTGTATTTGAGTATATATGGAATATATATATATATATGTATATATATATTCCAAGGCTGTATAGAATAGCCAAAGGCTTAGTTTTGGAAGAAAAAAAACCAGGAGAGTTTAAGAAAGTGAGCAAAATCATACACTTTAACACTTAGACCTGGAAATGAGAGAATACTAGTTCTCTCCCCTTTTATAGCATGTAAAATTATTTAGAAATCCCCCCAAAACACATTCTCAAAGAATGTGGACACCATCAATTTGTTTTAATTTTAATAAAGTAGACATGCTATACGGTTCACATACTTCTTATAGAATAATGATATGTTCACTGGTCCTTAAAAACATATTTGAAATAATCTTAATATAATGTTGCTTTATAGCTCACTTGAGTCTTTCTAAGTTAGCACTCCAGGAAGCCTTCATTCCATCAACATCAGAGGCTCCGCAGATGGGGGGAAGCCCAGAAAGAGCTCTTAGGTTCGCCCAGCTGCCGCTCTCACAGGGCAAAGGCACTTTCAAAGACAACTCATTGTCTGGCACAGATCCTGCCTGCGAGATTGAAAGCACTTCCCCGTAACTGTGTCTCATCCTGGCATTAGCACCCTCCTTCACAAAGCGCCTTGGTTTCACCCCTGAGGACTGGTTCTTTCCCACACGTGGTGAAATCCGACTCCCCAGGTCTCTGCCTCAGCTTCACACAGACCTGTGCTTGAAGAGTGACACGGCTTTCCTGCCTTCTACAAGGTGTTATCTTCAGAAGGATTAACGCTACAAATTTAGACAGGAACACCTTTGTAAGTTTCACTAGCTACATTTCTTTTGGGGGCACCTGGGTGGCTCAGTCGGTTGAGAGTCCGACTTTGGCTCAGGTCACGATCTCAAGGTCTGTGGTTTGAGCCTGGTGTCGGGCTCTGTGCTGACAGCTGGGAGCCTGGAGGCTGCTTCGAATTCTGTCTCTCTCTCTCTCTCTCTCTCTCTCTACCCCTCCCACACCCTCACTCTTTCTCAAAAATAAATAATCATTAAAAAAATTAAAAAGTAATAAATTTCTTTTACACTCATTTTGCTCTGTGGATTTTGAAAAGTTAAGTTTTCGTTTTAATGTATTGTTGCCATCTTCAATCAAAGAGACCGGAACAAAAAATGAAAAACCGACTTTTCAAAATCCGCAAAATTAGGGTGCCTGGGGGGCTCAGTTGGGTAAGCATTTGACTTTTGGTTTTGGCCCAGGTCATGACCTTGCAGTTTGTGAGTTCAAACCCCGTAATGTGCTGTGCTGACCATGTGAAGCCTACTTGGGATTCTCTCTCTCTCTCTCTCTCAAAATAAATAAACTGAAAATAATTTTTTAAAAAGTCTACAAAACTAAATGAAGGTCCAAGAAATGTAAATGATTAAACTTCAAAATAATGTTTTTGTGGGTTTGTACTATTTATGCTTCTGAAGATCTTATCACTTAAAGCTGTACCACTACTTTGCGGACACCCTGGATCTCCCATAACCTGGAGAATTTCTCCTGGGTTCCAAATTTTTATTTCCTTCAAGTTAACCTATGCACTTTCTTCAGCCTACAGTTCTATTTCCTTGACTTTAAAATGAGCTTTTCTCTAACGGTGTCTTTTTCAAGATTTTGAGATATTCTCTGATAGAGCACCATTTTCTGAAACTGAGTGAAACATTAAAGTTCTTACTGCCATTAAATTGCAGTTCAGAACATGTTAACATACATAAATGCTATGTAAACATTTTACTTGTTCAGGAATCTGAATGAGGGAATATAATCTCATAATCTCAGGTGAGAGAAAAGGGGCAAATTTCACGGAGTGTGTATTTTCGACCTTTTTTAAAATCAGTGATCAACAGGGGTGCCTAGGGGGGCTCAGTAAATTAAGCATCCGATTCTTGATTTTGGCTCAGCTCATGAGCACAAGGTTCATGAGATTGAGACCCGCATCAGGCTCTGTGCTGGCTCACGACTCGACTCTGAGCCTGTTTGGGATTCTCTCTCTCTCTGCCCCTCCCTTACTTGCTTGTGTGGGTGCCAGGCACATTCATGCCCCCTCCTCAAATAAATGAAACCTTAGGAAGTCCACTAATCAATATATATAAAGAGACATACTCATTCTTTCTAACAGTGGTTCTCAGGACTCTATTTTTTTTTTTTTAACCTGTAACCTCAGCCAGAACTCCATTTTGTAATCATGACCGGGGGCATACATAATCAATGTGTGTCTCTGTGTATGCATATCTGCATTTTTTAATGAAGCCAGTATTTCAAAAACATGTGACATACTCTAATGCTTTTTACTCTAGTCTTCTTTACTTAAAATCTTTGTTGACTGTGACTTATTAGGTTGACTCAAGGCCCACTAATGTGCTGATAACCAAGTTTCAAAAACAATAAATCAGGTATAATGGGCTTAATCCGTACACACCAGGGCTACTGAATGAACTCTCTTATACCTTTGGATTTTGCACATTTTTACTTAATGAGAAGTGGAAGGTGGGTATGGAACAAAGGCAGGTGAGTCTCCAACTCCAAGGTGCACAGGAGCCTCCTGGGGGATCTTGTTGAAATGCGGATTCTGGTTTGGCAGGTTTGGGGTGGAGCCAAGCCTCGGCCCTGTAACTGGTTGGAGGCGGTGCAGATGGGGGATGGGCCGGGCAGGAGGCCACACTCTCCCTTCCAGAACTGGGGGAGCAGAAGTCAGTCTCGGGGACTGAGAGGAAGCGCAGGGCACACCCCCCTTACAGCTGAGGTGCTGAGCATTTCCACACGCTGCACAGGGCACTCAAGGTGCCCATCTCCCAATGACATCAGAGCCTCCATAATCCTCTCCTCCGTGACCACGATTCTTTTTCCTTTCTCCATAACCAACGCCCAGACAAAAAGGCTGGGGCCGTGTGCAACCCTGTGTCGAATTGCTTGGAAGCCCTTTCTAGGGAAAGGATTGCCTAAAAATGTGGACAACTATTAGATGAGGTAAAGCAAAAGAGATTTCTGGCAAACCGAAGCGTGAAAGACTTATTAACATTTCACGTCAGGAACCTGTTAAACTGTGAAACCCGCTGGTCCGGGTGCAGTGTGCTCATGAAATACTTCTGAATGGGACAGAAATAAAGCCTATAGTTCAGGGCGTCATGTCATAACTCTGAACTTTATAGTTAGACTTTCCAAACGAGGAAATACTGAAGCCAGTAGCTGCAACTGGTACAATACTAGTTTTCTGTGCTTCCAGCTTCCAGAATTTAGGGTATAGATGTGTTGATAAAATAAAAATACTCATTTTGACGAGGCTGCCTCGGGGTTATCACTTTATGTGTCTCTCTGAAGGGATCAGGGAACGTGTTGCTCACCACTATACCCAGTGTACCTGACACCTATTTGGTGCTGCATAAATGTTTGCTAAAAGAGTGAATGAATGGACATAATTTTTAAAATAATACATTACATCTCACTATATACTTGAATGCTGATTTGTCATTAGTGTTTTCTTTATTGAATTGAGCAGCAGCCTTTAAAAAGGAGGTGGAAATGAAAAATGGTATCTTCCAAATTGCAACTGTCTACAGTTGCAAGTGGGCAGAAGACAAAGTAGGGGAGAAAAAGGAGAGACAGACCAGGACAGTAATTCTTTTTTTTTTTTAATTTTTTTTTTTAATTTTTATTTTTGGAGAGCTGGGGAGATTGGCAGGGGCAGAGAGAGACTCTTAAGCAGGCTCCACACTCAGTGTGGAGCCAGACGCAGGGCTCGATCCCATAACCCTCAGATCATGATCAAAGTCAAAATTAAGAGTTGGATGCTTAACAGACTGAGCCCCCCAGGCACCCATAGGACAGTGATTCTTGATTCCTGGTTAGAATAGGGCATGGGGAGATGGAGCAGGAGGTGCGTCAGAATCAACTGGGGAAAATGTTCCAATTTCCCGGATTGGGAATGCCTCTCCCAACCTCTCCCTTTATGACTCGGATCATAATAAATGGGTATCTATAATTGATGAGGACCCTGGGGGAGAGTGGGATTAAGATTTGGAAGTAAGGTCTGATGAAGTGTTTTGTTTTTATTATTTTTTAATTTTTTTATGTTTTTTATTTATTTTTGAGAGACAGAGAGAGGATAGCAAGAGCAGGGGAGGGTTAGAGAGAGAGACACAGAATCTGAAGCAGTCTCCAGGCTCTGAGCTAGCTGTCAGCACAGAGCCCGACGCAGGGCTCGAACCCACAAACCATGAGCTCATGACCTGAGCCAAAGCCAGACGCTTAACCGACTGAGCCACCCAGGCGCCCCTGATGAAGTGGTTTTCAAGGGGAGACACTTACGTCTCCCAGAGGACAACTGGCAATGTCTGGAGACAGTTTTGATGGTCACAACTCGAGAGTGGAGTGCTAATGGCATTGAGTGGGTAGAGGTCAGGGATGCTGCTAAACATTCTACCATGCACAGGGCAGTTCCTCAAAACAAAGAATTACCTGCCCCAAAATGTCAGTATACACAGGTTGAGAAATCCTGCTCTGTGAGAAAAGGCATGGTACATAAAGCCATCAGGAGAGAGAATGTACGCACCGGGACCCCTAGGCTAACTGAGGGGAAGAGGAAGGTCTTAGAGAGAATGAAGACAGTGTGGGAAAGACGTGGTGGGGCTGAGCAAAAGGGTGGGAAATCCAGCTGTGCTGCCTTTTTCAAAGGATCCTTCTCTAGTCTATCCTGGACCAGCTCCGGGTGGCGTCTGCTCCGCTGTTCCAGCTAAAGGCAGTTTGCAAGCACCTCTCGAGAACCAAGCAGAAGAACAAAGGAGACCAGAGATCCTTGGGTGGAAATGGGGACATAGGCTGCCCTGTCTGGCAATGTGCAGTCATGAAAAAGTTGAAATGCATTAGAGGCTGCCTCCGCCCTGACCATGGGCACCACTTCGGGGCCAAAAACTGCATTCCTTTGCCTGGAGTCGTGCTCTTGGCTGTTCTGAAATAGCAGGGAATCAATCGCCTCTGGAGGCAGTCCTCAACTAAGGTCTGACAGGTTGTGGTGAACTAATACCCTCTATCTTGCCTCGTGGGTGCAGTAACTATGAGACACATGCTCTACACTGTCCCCCGGATTCACCACGTGACTAAGCTTCAGGGGCCCAAGGCGGTAGCTGGTTTGATACCACCACCTATTTGGCTGCTGTCTCTGCCCTGGCTGACTTACCCATCTCTTTTCTTGATCTTTCCCCTAAAATAATTTGCACTTGAGTTTTCATCTTAGGGTGTGCTTTGGGGGACAGAACTCCTACGGCAAGCGGTTTGAAGGAATATTGGGCTGGCCACCACTTGATCCTCAGGTTACTCTGATATAAGAGCTCTCTGAATCCTCCATTTTAGAGGGACCAGTTTTTCCATCTTTAAGGTCCTGAGCAAAGAATCAGAGCTGTGGGCTCTGGCCCCACTTCTTTGAGACCATCGGAAACACAACTCCAGGCACTTTCCTTTCTCTCCCACTGACAGAATAGGCAAAACCGCCTCTTTTGCTTAAGGATGGCAGGAAATGCAAACACAATCCTATTCATTTTAAATGCCTCTAAAGACAAACTCCTGCAAGAGTCAACTAAGGAACAACATTCCACTCTGAGGAGGAGGCAAAGATGAAGAGCAACCACTGCCCTGGTTCAAATGAAACTTTAATGAATTACCAGTGGGGATTTACAACCACAATATAGCAAAAATGAAACAGTTATTTCAAAAGCCTGCTACACAAAGAAGAGAAATGAATTGTAAACCCCCTCAGGGCAATGTTACATCATCTATCCTCCATGTAATGGGAATTCTGAGAGGCTAAGATCTTAAGCAGAAAAAGTCCACCAAAAAGCTAGGTGTTGTGAAAGATGCCAGACAGCTACATGCCCAAGGGTCATGTCTCTGAATGTTTTCCCTGCAGAAATTTGAACCTTCCACCAAAGGAAGTCCTTCTTGTTATACAAGTTGAGAAATCAGGCCTCCAAGCTCAGGGTCTATTTACAGTAAGCTCCCCATTTACAAATCCCCAGAAGCCACTCTTCTTGGATTATACATTTGTGCTGGGTTTCATTTTTGCAGGGAACATCGACTTGGGGGCCCTGATTTTTGGTCAGCTTGGTTGAGGAGATGGGAAAATCTTCTATCTCAGTTCTTATGTGTGGATAGCTTTTTGTTTATTGTTTTTTTGTTTTTTTTTTTTTAAGGGAAAAGAACGGCAGAGCTTTTCCCTGCCAGACAACCTATTCCCTTATTTATAATGCAGGACAGCAGAGCCTTGTAAGTGTATATTCCGGTTCATCTGAGGACACACGGTTGTTCATTTTAAAATTAGATTCATCCTGATTATATGAAAACAACCTACGTGTGGTTGGTCAAAACAGCAGGAAAGCATTACTCAGCACCTACTTTCTGGGCCTACATTCTAGACTTCACTAAACTTGTAAAAAACCCAGTCCCTGCCCTCCTGGAACTTGAAATCTAGCAAAGAAATATCTATTTCACTGACCGATAGGAGGTTTGGACATTGGACAGTGAAGAAATATATATAGTAAGTGACTAACCAGATAATATTACCTTTGGACAAAGGGGTGAGAAAAATTGTCATTGAAGTGGCATGTTTCAGCAGGGCAGGATTGAAGACAATTTGGATCTCAATTTTAATTAATCAGGGCAGGATTTGGGGAGTTCCTTAAATGAAGGATATTGGGAAGCCGGGTTAAAACAGAAGCAGGGAAAAACTATATTATGGATTTTAAGTGAAGAAATTTTAATATGGACAGTAGAAAAGTATTAGAATAAGAGAGGGGAGTGCCTGCTATGAAAAAAAAGGAAGTGAGGTAATCAGCTCATATTCAATGTAAGTGGGAGAGTAAAATGTGTGTTCCAGAGGCTGGAGTCCCAGACAGTTAACTGAACGTCTATTATTCTTATTTTCTTCAAACCCTGAGGGTTCACTAAACTCAACAATTAACCATAAAACAGATCTCCTGAGATCGAAAAATGCTAGGTCATCTATAAAAAGAAGACCATTACCAATAAACACATCATAAAACTAAATAAAGAATGACTAATGACCCAAAATGTGAAAATTCCGATGTTAACTCCTAGGTCCCTCCCTCCTTGATTTCTTGTCTTTTGGATGAGAAATCTATCAGCAGGGTGCAGGTTTACTTAAAGACAATTTATTTTACTATTTCTGCAATAATAAAATGATAACAAAACATTGTTTTCTATGTTTTGGGCACTCACCAGGCACTATGTCCTGACTAAGCTGTTAATAATCACATAGTCTCCTCCACAATGCTGAGATGTAAGCACCAGTATTCTGCCCATTGCACAGATGGACAACTGAAGTTCAAAGCAGTTAAGTAACTTGCAGGAGAGACCATACAGTAGGAAAGGGCAAAACCAGATACCCAACTCCATGCCTATATGGATGTCCATCACCCACATCTTGATCTCTCCTGCCAATGCCTCAGCTCTCAACTGGTGCAGGACCCAGGGCCCCAGCTTTTCCATCCGCAAACACACTTAGCCAATAAGGGTAATGGTGGGGGTGGGTGTCTCTCCTCCCTGCCGTGAGACAGGACTTTAAAATAAGACATTAGGGGTGCCTGGGTGGTTCAGTTGGTTAAGTGTCCAGCTTCCTCTCAGATCATGATCTCGCGGTGGTTAGTGAGTTCAAACCCCGCATTGGGCTCTCTGCTGAAAGCTAGCTCAGAGCCTAGAGCCTGCTTCACATTCTGTGTCTCCCTCTCTCTCTGACCCTCCCCTATTCCCACTGTCTCTCTCTGTCTCTCAAAAATAAATAAAGAACATAAAAAAATTTTAAATAAGACATTAATGGCACCCACACTGTGAGTTACCCTGAGCCCCAAAGACCCCAGTGATGGTCCAGTAAGAAGTTAAGGATTATTCAGAGAATTATTTCCTTCCTATTATTGGAATATGAAGGATTAATTAGCTGGATTCTGAACCTGAGAGGAATTGATCAGGATTAACTTTTTTAAATTGCAAGATTTAATTTTCGAAAGGTTTGCAAAATATTTCACAATTGGCTTGTGGAGTCGAAGACAATCTTACCTAGGCTAATAGAAAGGGATACAATTATTTTTTTTCTTTTACATGTTCTCAGCATGATACTTCTTATCACTGGTTGGCCTTATCTCTTAATAATCCAAAATGTGTGTGTGCTTTGCATTTCCTTACTTCTTTAAATATGACATTTTAGTGATAATTAAATAGTAAGGTTTTCAGAAAGGTAAGATATACATAGTTAGAAGGAAAAGGCTTCTTTGTTCTTTTCACTTACCTCACTTTTATTATTCATGCCCCTCTTACATTTCCTGCATGGGAGTCATTTCTATAGGACACACTGAATATTTGATAAAGCACATTTATAATTTGGGAAGAAAACAAGCAAGCATCCTTTTTGATTAAAAAAAAAGAGGGTCCCCTTTTGTAGTAAGAAATGATAACCAGAATAAATACTAGGAAAATTGGTATTTTTAGTCTAGATATTATGAAAGGAGTCATTTATTTAAACAGTCTGAAGTTCTATAAGAGGATAGCAGGAAAATGGTTTCAATACCTCTGTCAACGCATCAAGAATCAGCTCTCGCCTCGGCTCCCTGGTCGCTCTACTCTAAACTTTACTTTCCCCTAAAAAAACCCCGTAATATCAGGTTTGACCGGCAAACTCCTAATACTATGTGCATACAATGACCCACCTAGATCTATTAAGGAAATAAAAATGATGGTCAGAGACTAAAAGGAAAAATCAGGTCTAGCAAGATTAAAGATGACCCCATACGAATAAGAAGGAAGTGAGGAAAGAGAATTAGGTCAGACAGGATAGTGGTACTGCACCAAAAAATAGAAATGGGTTACCTCACGGCTGTCAAGATGTTTTTTTCATCGCTTGCCAATGCCTCCAAAAGTAGCAAGACAGTGATGTGATGAAGGCCCCATAAGAATTAAAAAACAGAGTAGCACAGTATGGAAAAGATAGCTCCCTGACCACCAAATAATTCTTCCTCTCCTTTCCCGGGTATAGAGTCATCACTGGAAAGCTGCCAAAGGCAGTTTCCCACCGGCTTCCTTAGATGGGGACATGTGATTTGTGATTTATGATTTGTTGTCACCAGTGGAATTTGAGCAAAATGGTTTTGTGTCACTTTCAAGCCAGAATGCTTCTCTACTCTCTCAGTCTCTCCCTGTGGTCCAGTGCAATGAAGACACGATCTTGGTGGCCATGAGTGGAAAAGGGAGGAGCCTAAGACCAAAGGAACTTGGGACTCCCTTGAATGGCTATGCAGCATAGCCACCAATCAATCAGGGACAGCAGTTTTCAACTTCACGTGAGTGAAAAATAAACTGTGTTTTAGCCATGGTGCATTCTTTATTTCAAAGCATAGTGTTTTCCTAACTAAAATATGTGGCAAGAAAAAGAAAGTGTCTCACTTTAAATAATGCATATAATTTATTTTTGCATGGGATTTGGTAAAATCACACATTTCTAAGGCTTTCGTCATATTGCCCAATTACAAATGGCTCTTGAGCACTTGAAATGTGACTAGTCAAAGTTGAGATGGGCTGTAAGTGTAAAATATTGAAGATTTAATGCAAAAAGTAAAACAGTTCATTAATATTTTTATAGTGATTACAAGTGAATAATATTGCGAATATAGTGGGTGAAGTAAAACCTACTATCGAAATTGAACTCACTGGTTGCTTTTTACTTATTTATGATGTGACTACTCTAAAATTTCAAACTACATATGTGGTTCATGTTATATCTCTACTGTGCTCCCACTAAGCTAGCAGGGGTCAGCAAATTATAACCCAGCTTCTGTTTCTGTAATAAAGTTATTGGTACACAGCCATGATCACTTATTTACACATTATCTATGGCTGCTTTCACACTACAGTGGAAGTGTTGAGTAGTCTCACTGGAGATTGTACACCGTGAAAAACCTTAAAATACTATATGGCCTATTATAGAAAATGTTTGCCAACTTCTGCATGAAGGATAACTTTGAGATTATCTAATTTATCAAGATAAATTTACTGTTTTATGACTATGGAAATTAAAGCTCAGATAAATCAAGAGACTTAGCCAAAACATTTTTATTCTCAATTTGGTGCTATTTCCATAATGTCTCATTCATTCATTCATTCATTCATTCATCTTCTCTATCAGTCTCAATCTTGATCATTAAAGAAATAATCCCTATCAGCCAGAAAATCAACAGTTGATATCAATAATGATCTCAACACACCAACATCAATGATAATTTAATGTAGTTGTGCAGAAGTGTGTTTCTGTCTGACTAGGAACTGTAGACATATGTATACAATAGCAGAAACACCCTTGAGTAATATTCATCTATGAATAGACTGTGAGATGGTCTTTAAGCTCTATTTGAAAACATTCTAAAGAGAATCTATCATGAAATCTGCTTTCAAATTAAACTTGAAATTCTCCCAAATGTAAAGCCATCCTACTAAAAATATTCATTATTGGAATTAACTTGGAAAAATTTTGCCACATCTTGGAGAAAGTGAAATCATTCCCAAAGGCATCATGGGAACATATAAAGGCCTTGGTTCCGGCAGCCATCATCTCTCAGTGGATTATTCTGAGAGTCTCTAACTGGGCTTATCATTTCCAGTCTCACTCCCACTCAAGAGCTATCCCAAAGAACTCTTCTAAAATAAAAATCTGACTTGCTGAACACTCTTTCGTTTCTTCATGCTATTAAGACAAAGTGTATATTCCTTAATGTGGCCAGAAACGTCTTCACCCTGTGACTCCTATCTGTTCCAACAGCTTCATTCACTGTTCTTTAAATATCAATCAGATTGGGTTCCATGAAATATTCCAAAGGTTTCACACTTTTACCCCGCTTCATACATTGGTATATGGTGTTCTTACTGCCTAGGACTCACCGCACTCCTGACTCTGGGTCCCCGCTGTACATTGTACTTACTCCGTCACACAACTTATCAATATTGTAATTGCCTGTTTAAGTATTCATTCTGCTGCCGCTACTGCACCTAATATTTAGGAACACTTAACAGGGGATCAAATGCTACATGATTCCATTTAATAAAGAAACTGAGCACATGCAACAAAGCCAGGGGAAACTAGGCCATGAATCCATACGTTCCCACTGCACAGCTCGCGTTCTGAATTCTACACCAGTGGTTTGCAGTAGGGATGAGTTTGCCTCCCACAAGACATTTGAAAACATTTGGAGACATTATTGATTGCTGCAGCTGAAGTGTGGGGGGAACTACTGGTGTGTAGTGGGTAGTGGCCAGTGATGCTGACAAACATCCTACAATACAAGGGGCAGCCCTCTACAGTAAAGAATTATCTGGCCCCAAAGGCCATAGTTGAGTTGGGGAAACACTGTTAGCAAGACTAAATTAATTTCTGTGGATTGGATCAAGAGTCTCTGAGGATGTCTATAGCAAGGAGTTTTAAATGTTCATCATGGGGTCTTAGCACCTACCATAGAGTCTAGCACCCAGCAGATGTCCAATGGGTGTATGTGATGAATGGATTGATGGATAGTGGAAGGTGGGAAAGAGATATGGATGAAGAAATGGAAAGGTGGAGGCATAAAAGGTTGGACAATTTCCAGGATAAAAAATAAGTTTACTCAGGGCTCCTGGCTGGGTTAGTTAGTAGAGCACATGACTCATAATCTTAAGGTTTTGAGTTCAAGCCCCATGATGGGTCTGGAGCCTACTTTAAAAAATAGTAAGTTTACTCATTTTAAGGCTCGGTTTTCATGGCGACCTCAATAAAGATAAATCTAAACATACGTTCTTAATTAGCAGCAAATGAATGCATGTAGAGTTTATTCTAGAGAATGCCTTCACCTAAACAATACCTTCTGTTAATAAAGCTACAGAGGGAGAGATCAAATTAATAGCCAAATGTCTGGGAGGCTTTATTTTAAAGACGCTGCAGAGGGACAATATGTTTTTTAAGTCCATTCTAACCACTACACTACAGGATAAACTGATATGTTCATCATCCACATAGGCCATAACTGATCCAAATCTTTAAAAAGGTTTTCCTGTGTAAGGTTTCCTTGGGTCCTTTCTTTTTAAATTAAGGGACAAATAATACAAGAATATACAACATTATACTTCCCCTTATTGTAGCTACAATTCAGACATAAACACATTATTCTAGATCTCTATCTGGATGCTAGAATTGGAGCAGAAATTATAGTGGAGCTTAGGTGACATTCGAAAAGGTAAACAAAAACACACATGGCAGAAATAAACCATTCTCTGGCTTATGTAAATTAATACATGCAGATCTCAGAAATAAAGCCAAGGAAAGATACATTTTATAAGTTAAGATTTTTTAAAGTAATAGCAATGTAGCATCGTTTTGACATCATTGCAAAAGACTTCAACAATGGCAACGTTAGTCAGTGTTGAATACAAACTCATAAGACTTTTTGTGTGTGAAAAACACCAGGCATTCACTGTGGGATTGATACTGCTCCTGGGAATCATCACTTATTCTAAAATGTAGTCCGAGGTTAAAACAAATGAGACTAATTTTTTTAAGTGTAGTTCTATGAACTGTTCCTCACCACCTCTGGCACTGCACTTCAGCCATTTACACACACACACACACACACACACACACACACACACGCGCGCACACGCAGAAAATGGTGACCAATTAAGTTGTTACCTACTCTCCCTCTTAGAAATTCATAACGCAGACTAGCGTAAACATAGGCTCTGAAAAATTCTTGCGTTGAGTTGCTAAATGCAGGATTTCCCAAACATGATTGACCATAGAGTAACATAAGTAAATAGTTAAATAATAAACAATGAAATAAGAAGAGGATCTGCCGAAATAGTCAGGAGTATGGAGAAGGACTAAAAGTTGATGACAGAGTTTGTAGCTTGGGACATCAGTGTGACTGTGGCATTTCTCACCATGATTTGGAAGCTGGGCATGGGAAGTTAGAGTTGGAGCCAGAGACAAGCGCTTTTTAAAAACTGTATATAAGAACACAAGACGCGCTTGTCACCGAGGCAGATCCTACATGCACAGACATGCGAGTTGCTGAGACATTTATGCACACCGGGAGGGAAATTTGAAAATGTTGATCCAAACCCAGAAATGTCATGATCGTTATCATCACTCATTATTTTTTGAGCACCTATTCTGTACAAGCATGGTTGACATCTGAGAAAAGTCTTTCTCTTAAGACTCTGAGGTGAAAGAAGGGAAAAATATATCTGAAGCATCTTGAGAACCACTCAACATGCATCACAAGAGTCAGAATATTCAGTGGGTTCCTGAATGTCACCATCATGCATCATGCCGCTAAAAACCATGAAATCATGTCTCTACTCTTACCACAAACAAACATGCCTGAATCTCCAGCAAAGGTCTATCTCCCAAACGAAGAAGAGCTAACGACTGTCAATTTGCATTCCTTTGTCCCAGCTTTTGCTTCAATAGGCTTGTCCCTCACGAATTTCTGAATCAACCCCTATATTTTTTATTGAAGAAGAGAAACCATGATCCACGAAGCCTCTCATTTGGAACTAAGAAGTTGGATGAGGAATTTAGTTCGGATCAATCCTTCCCTACCTGTCACATGTTACACTCACTCAGCACACACACCTTATGTGTGTGTTATTTTACATGCTGTTATACTGCTCCTTACACATTACATATTATAGTATATAATTATGTGTAGCATACACAGATATGTTTATGTATATGTTAGAGTGTCTATCATGATGGAAAAGCTACAATAAGCTCCTGGGAACTCAGAGTCAAGGTTCCTGGGTCCAAATTCCAGGCTCCTAACTTGCCATTTGGAAAAGATACCTGAGTGCACAGCAGAGCTCAGTTTCTCACTCAATAAAAATAGTACTGCACAAGAAGACCTGCCAGCATGTAAAGTTTCCAAAGTCCCTTGAAATTAGGACAGTATGGATCCAACGACCCGAGCCCTGCTCTAGCCGTCAGCTGGCCAGATTGCCAAGAGAAGCGTATGGAAATACAATACTTGTGACTCAGTGGTTTGGATATTTCCCCCTCCCCAACTTACTGGAACATCATAATTGACTAGCAAACATGGGAGATTAAGGTGAAGCGTGGACCATACGAGGGAGCCCAATAAGCTTATCTGCTCTATCACAGAAGAGACCATTTCATAATCCCTTTGTATGAATACATGCATACTGTCTTCTGGTCAGTAGGCTGCATGCTGACCAGTGGAATAGGCACACAGGAGGTGCGCACGTTTTTGTAGACTGAATGGGAAATCAAATCAAATAGCCAAAATCACTTTATTTTTATTTTTTAAATCCTTTTTAATGTTTATTTTTGAGAGAGAGAGCATGAGCAAGGGAGTGGCAGATAAAGAGTGAGAGTGAGAGTGAGAGAGAGAGAGAGAGAGAATCTGAAGCAGGCTCCGCACTGTCAGCACAAAGACCCATGTGGGGCTTGAACTCACGAACTGTGAGATATGACCTGCGTTGAAGTCAGACGCTCAACCCACTGAGCCATCCAGGTGCCCCATCAAATAGTCAAAATGACTTCGAATAAAGCAAGAGAATAATTTGCCATCCGTTACTCAACCGGTTCAGACGCCAGCACAAGCCCCACTAGCCGTGATACAGACATCTAATGCCATTCAGGCCGCAAACATTCACTTTGGGCAAAATTAAGTCAAAAGATGACACTTAATACCAGGAACAGAAGAGAAAGAGAAGCACCACCCCTTTTCCTATTCCCATTCAGTCTTCCAACAAGTACTTCCCTGTGCCCATGCGTCAAAGCCTTTGCTAGTGCTGGGGAGTCCAGCACGAATAAACCCATAATCTTTCATCACATGTTAGAGGGGGAGACAGAAATGGAAACAAAAACCAAACTGCCCTGCAGGGTGATAAGAGCTATCCAGACTAAGGCACACAGTGTCAAGACCACCTGTTCAGAAGGTTTACGGCTATCGGGTCATTTTCAAGTACCTGGCTGTCCTGTCCTCTCAGATTGCTCTAGTCAAAAGCCTGGCTGAGACACTGGATATTTGAGAAAGTCGGGCCAAAGAACATGTTAACCATTCATTCCTCTAGGTTTTCTGAGCTCTATTTTTGCACTGGGGACAACTGCCAGAACTCCACGGCTGAACCACAGTAGCTCAGGCTCCCAAAGCTAAACTCCCACTGGGTTACTTTTCATCATTTTGCCTTTTGCATTTTCAATTCTCATCAAAGACATGACGGTACAAAGAACTTTACTTCACGTTCTGTAGAATTGAAGTTCAAGTACTGGCCATTATATGATTTGCTGTTTCATGGAAGTATATACTAGGTGTCAGGCACCATAGTAAGCCCTCTACAGATGTTACATGATGTATCTTTACAACGTTAATGCATACCTACCACCTCCAGAACCCCGTTTTTCCTGTTCACTTCGCTATCGAGAAGCCCAGAGCTAAATTAAATACTCCAAAGAAGTAAGCACTTAGGATTTCAGCTTAATTATCTTTACTCCTGTATAAAATGTTGATCTTTCTTCCCCTACCATTTTCGCAAGTCTCATCATTTTGTGGGATTTTTATGATGCATTTATGCAGACACATTTCTGAAAGTCCATACTCTAGAAACAAAATCACATTACCATAACCGCCCAATGCCATTTCCTTTTTGTCTTAATTGTCAAAACAGTTTCCGTGAATAGCTAATTTGGAGATGATCCTTTGGGGATCACACCTGGGTCACTTGAAAGCTCAGATAATGCAATATTTCCCACAATCATCTGGTTCAGAATCTGTTTATGAAAGTGTGAGAAGAGGCAAAGGGGGCAAGTTAAATGACTTCACTTACAACAAGAAGTAACCACCAGGTTATTTCCAAATCTACACCCAAGAGCTATTTCAATCTTATACTGTATCCTGACAGTTCCATTGTGCCCCTTCCCCAACTGCTACTTTTGTAGACCAGCTATACAACAGCACGCCCTTGGCCCCCTTAGGGCTGCCAAGGCCAGAGGCACTGCCAGGACCTGCTAAGTGAGAAGGCACTGCTATCATCCAGTGATGTCGGTTCCCTGGAATTTCACTCTTCGCACTGACAATGCTTCTGGAACTCATAAAGATTCTGCTGATACCCAGAGAGTTGAAGGTCAGTGTCTTCAGGGAATCAAGGTAGCCTGCTAAGACAAACTGCTGAGGATTTCCATGTACTCAAGGCAAATGCTTCCAGGAAGAATTTGCAGAAATAGCTCTCTGCATTGTCACTATATAGAATAGAATGGGACTAGCTTTCATCTCACAAAAAGGGTAGGGGGAGAGATACAGATAAAGACCGAACCTTAGATTCAACGTGCACACACATACACACAGGCACAAGTCTTGATATACCCAGTTGGTAACCACTTAGGTTGCGTAGTCGGGTATTTTTAGGAAGACAATATTTGCATGCAACCGTTGATTTCTTTAGCCAAGATTTACCCAGCTCCTACTGTGTGCCAAGCACTGCTTAAGATGCTAGAGAATTCAAGCGTTAATGAGGTAGTCAAGACTCTCTCCTGGACTCTACATTCTAGATAGGTATTCAACACGCACCAAATGAAATGACAGTTCAGATTGCAAATAAAACCTGGTGGGGGTGGCGGCTGACAACAGTATGATGGTTCTGAGAAAGAATGAGTTAAGTGGTCACAGAGGGCTTTTTAAGAAGGTGACACAGTATCTTATACTAGAATGGCAAAGAGGAACTAAAGAAATCAATCACCTCCACTAGGGTTTCTATCAAAAGGATGAGCTTGCTAAAAAAACAAAACAAAAAAAACCAAGCAAACAAAAGGCAAACGTTGGATTCCACATGTGGCTTCCCACATGCCATCCTTCAGACAACTTCAAAAATGCCAGGAAAGGAAAGGAATCTGCAACTTTCTCTTCTCTTAAGAAAATTTTTAAAAATTACCTTTTCCCAAAAAAGGCTAGAATAAAAGGGAGTTGTCTGAATTCATCACTATGACAAAATAAAGAATCTAAAAGGGGAGAAATGGAATGCTTATTTCTCTTATAAAGTCAGTTACTCCATAAAACAATATTCCAATGTCAATAAAATTATGCCTTTGCATGATAATGCCAACAGGAGTTGCTTCATTAAAAAATAGTCCAATGGCTATATTTAGTAGCACTTACTCTCGCTAAAAAAGCAAATCATATCTACTACCAGATGGTCTCACTTCCAATATAAAAGAAAACTTTGAACATCATCAAAAATAAGGTTCTGATAGTATCCGTTTAACAAGTACAAATACTAAATGGCTGTTCACCCATGTCTTCCCATACATCACGCTCAAAAAATCACTGACTATTGAATTTCTGTCAGACTCGATTGTGAAACCCTTAGCCAACTGGCATGAAAACCCCTAAAAATATCCACTGCTCAAAATACTTTTCATCAAAACACCTTTTTTCTTTAATGTTTCCTAGTCCCTGACTTGTTTCAGGGTAAGAAAGGTAAGCAGAAGTGAATTAGAGAGCAGATCAGTCAAGGTGAATATTCAGAATGAATCATAGAATATTTTGACTAAAATGCAATTTTTATTACTTTGTAATCTAGCACATGCTACATACTACTACAATGTAAATAAAGAGAGTAAACCGAAACAGAGGCAAATAATGTAAAGATATTGCTCAACAGGTCTACACCATCTCCAATGCATTTACCATTCTAAAAATTGCCGTGCTCTGACATTAAATACACCCTCTAAGCAAGGCTTAATTTTTGAACTTCAAAACTGGTCTTTAAAACTGCATCTCACTAGCACCTAAGACCAGTAACAGGCTATTAAAAGAAAGACTCTGTTTCAAATTTATTTACTGATGATTAGGTACAGTGTTTCAGTCCTCACAAAATCTGAACGTGTGTGGAGACAGGAGGGTGGAGAGTGTTAAACTTGTTTGTTCAGGTTCGCTCTTTTTCTTATGACTCCGCTTATGAACTTTTTTTGTAAAATTTCCCATTTGGGGACAATTATACATTTAACCTTTAATTTAAAAAAAAAAACCACCCGCTGCGCCCTTCCCTCCAACAAATCAGAAGCCTTAAGAATTAGCATTAATAATAATCGTACAATGGCCATTGGGAAATCCTCCTCCAAAATGACAACTGCAGCTAAGAAGGACGCGATCTACTGGGGGCAGAGGGAGAAACTCCCCCAATTTTGTCCTCCTCCGACGGGGGCTGGAGGCGCGGGGGAGGGGGATAGAGCGCAGCTGGCACAACTCCTGGTTACCAGAACCAACTCGAGGCGACCCAGAGGAAGATGCTGCGTCAAAAGAAGAGCAAGGCAAAGCGCGACCCAGGAGGGAGCCGAAATCGCCACCGAGTCCCCGAGGAGGCGGGGAGAAGCCAAGTCGCCAGGCACCGGCACCGGCGCACGCCAACATTCAAGATTGTTCTCCTTTCCAAACCCCGGAGTTCCGGAGCAGGAGAAATAAGGGGGATGGGGGTGGGGGGGTGGGGGCCCACAGTCCCTTTAAACCGCCTCCCCGCTCCCCGCCCCCCCCCGGTGTCTGCCAACCTTTTCCGAACCCCCGTGTCACAGAACTTCCTCATCATGGAAACTTCCACTCGGTTCGGGGCTAAGGATGCCAAACTCCATTTCACAAGGAGCCTGTCAACAGCTGGGCTTGGGGGGTTTGAGGAACAGAGCCGCTGCGATCGGAGGGGGCCCCCCCGGACACCCTGCTCCGCCCCTGCCCACGCCGGGGCTCCCCGACTGCCGCGGCGCGGGGCCGGAGCACGAGGGGCGCCTTCTCCCGGACTCGGGGTGCAGAAACCCCGCGGAGGCCGGTAACACCCCGGCTGACACCCGCCTCCCACGCCCGCTCGCCCGCGCGCCCGGCTCGCCCGCCTGCACCCCTCGGGTTCCCGCGACACCCCCGCCGCCAGCCCGCCCACCCTCCCGGACAGTTGGAACTGCCGCCCCCTCCCCCGCCCTCCCCCACACGCCCCCGCCGG
>NC_043704.1:137575345-137606122 GCF_006229205.1 Suricata suricatta
GGCCGCCCGCCCGAGGATGTGCGCCTTCCTTGGCCAAGCCCCGCAGTCTCCACCCTCCTCCGCCCCCTCCTCCCGGCGGCGGGGTCCCAGGGAGCGCCGGCGACGGGACGTCGCGCGAGTCCAGCAAAATGTCAACTCCTTGGGCGAGGAGAGGCGGCCGCCGCCAGGGCCGCGCCGGCCCTCCCCGGCCACTCCACTTTTATAGGCGTAGGAAGCGAGTGTGGTCCGGGCCCCGGAGTCCCCGCCTCTCCGGGCCCCCCCCCCCCCCCCCCCCCGGTCAGCTCCCCGGGGCGCTGCCTTACTCCGGGCCCCGGGCGCCCGCGCCGCGACGCGTCTGCGAACCGATGACCTGGTTTCCCCTCCAACCCTCGCGGGGTCCTACTGGCGCGGCAGCGGCGGCCAAGAGCAAGCAAACCCGGCTCCGCCAGGGGCGCAGCGAGGAAATGGCCTCCCAGCCGCTCGCCCCGCCGCCGCCGCCGCCGCCGCCGCCCGGGAGCCGCCCGGGTGGCACCCGACGCCCCCAACTGGGTTCCAGGAGGGGCGCTCAGACGTGTCCGCCACAAGGCGCTGGCGGACCCCCTACCCGCAGCTCACGCCCACCCCACCCCCGGCCGGCCGCCTCCGCACCTGCCTCCGCAGGTTCGGGCGCTCCCTCTCCTCCCAGTCCCGGCCGTGCCCTCCACCCAGGGTGCCCTTCCCAGGGCGGCGAAGTTGCGGCGCTCTGGGCGGCCGCGCGTCCACCCACCCCGCGGCTTGCGCACCGAGGTTCGGGTTTGGACGTCATTCCTCTGGTAGGCGAAGAGGAAGAAATGGGGGACGAGTGACAAGGAGGAGGGGGGACCTTCCAGAAGCACGGGCTTTTCTTTGCCTCGCAGGACCAGCGTGGCCCCCGCCTGCGCGCTCCTCTCTCTCCAAACCACTTGTGGCGCGTGTCCGGCGGACAGAGCGCCCTGTCTCCTCCTGGGGCCTCCCACGGGCCGCGCTGTCTGGAGTTCCCTTAACATCACCCGGTCCCCGCCTCCCCTCCCCCACCCCCATCATTTGGAAAATACCTGGCCTGCTTTTGAGGGAGACACCCCTCTGATAATGATGCATGTCCTGGGAGATGGGTGCAGAGTTGAGACATTCCACAGGTTCCAGAAGGGCTGCCCTATTAATTTGCCTTTGCCTTGGGTATGTACGAATAACCCGAAGACAAAAATAATGTATACTCTTGAAGTTCTGCCCAGGCAAATGTGAATTTCTGAAATGACCCCCATCCCCCACCTCAAGTCTTGAAAGCCAAGGGTTCAGGTTAGGAGAAAATGAGGCGGGCAGTTGCATTCTGGGTTTGAAGGAAGCTTGTAAAAATAACGGAGTGTCCCCCAAAACTAAAATGCAGTCGCTACGAAGGTATACTTGCCGTCAACTATGTTGACGACAGGATACAATTATTTTCTTATAGATGATATTAAAAACAAGTCCTACTTCATTATTCAATATACACACTTATTCGTATGGGATAGGGTTATGACTGTCTGGACAATGTATAGATGATTTATTTATTGGAGAGTTTTCCAGATTTCCAGCCGGTGACGTGTGATTTAATTCCAGCGTCTTGCGAGCACCCCACGGAAAAGGGCGAGAAGCCACCACCCTGGCTAGCAGCCTGCACAGCCACAACCGTCCAGAAATTCGGGAAAGGCTGCTTGCGCCTGGACGCACAGCGTTTCGGGTGCTTCCAGAAAGTCGCAGAGCCCAAGGCTACCAGGCGAGAGGGAGGAGCCTACCCGGCGCACTCCAAGCGCCTTGAATCCCCACGGTTCTCGGCGATAAATCCGTGCTTTCGTTTAGTTTTCACGCGTAATAAGGCTATACCGTAGGACTTGCAGGTTTTGTAGCTGGACAGAAGTTGTTCTCCCTGCAGGCAAGTTCCTGGGCTTTGCTCCAATGCTGCCCCGGGATGTTTTGGTTGGTTTGGAGGAAAGCTGTGGAGTCTGCACCGTTTGTTCCAAATAGGCGGCCCCCTGGTGGCTAACTGTGGGTGAAAAATCAGGCCACCGAGGAGAAAGCTTGGCTTTGACAGGCCACTACAGTTGACAGCCCGATCTGCGCAGGGGCCACGGAGCTAGGTGGACAACTTTGTATCGCTGGAGGGGGGGTAGGAGGGTGGATGGGAGGGCCATATGCGAGTCTTCCTTTACAGGTGGAGAATAGGCCCTGAGGCCTGATGGAACTTTGAATTTTTTTTTCTCTTCCTGAGTGTAACTTGGAGCTAAATTCCTTCTTGAGAAGGAAACATCATACGGAGAATGAAGTATAACAAACACCGTTGCTTCCCTTAGTTCAAATGGCTTTGTTTTTCTGATCTCATGTGGCCTGGAAACTGCTGAAATAAAAACTAAATTACAACAGTAAATAAATAACGTGGCATTATTCAAACAGTTCATGAGACTATGATTGTAACAATGTTATATAACAATGGGAGAAGGCAATCTTAATGCAACGTTATTGGAACAACATGAGTTATGAAGGATTCCATGAACGGGCCCTCAGAGAGCTGACTCTGTTATGGCAAACAAGGACTGTCAACAGAACATGCCACTTCTTTTTCTTATTTTTCACAAAGAGCAGCAATAGAGCAATACTTTTATGGGGATTTGACTGGAGGCGAAACTAATATTCAAACTGTAGACCATGTGGCCCCTGATCCCGTCTCGCTGATTCGAGAGGGCACATCAAGGTGGTTTTCATGACCCGCGCTCACCTGCCGCTGGTAGGCATCCTCATTACCAAGGTCTACAAATTTCAGGTTGCTGCCTTGGTTCAAGGAAGCAGTTTATTCATAGATTCATTCATTCATCCACTGCTGGGGTAAGAAGAGGAGTAAAGTGTAAAGTCTAACAGGACTGAGATTACACTGAAGCCAGTGAGGTCAATAGGGCAAATGCAGGGTGTGAACTTCTCTTTATTTAAACTCTTGGTATGTTGTTCATCATGGATGAACATTAGGTTTTATCTTAAAGATATTGCATTACAGTTTCTCGATTACAGTTTTGATGCCCCTTACATTTTGCACTCAAGGCAAATGCCTCAACCCTGTCCTCATTCTGCTGTGCCTTCAATAATACCAAAGTCTAATCAGAAAAGTAAAATTCAAGTAGATATGCTCAGTGTCAAAGATAATTAATATATGGTAAAGAACTTTAGGTCAGGGAGTTAGAAATGGCAGGGAGTAGTGAGAGAGGGGGAAAAATCAAGGGAGATGTCACTGAATGAACTTGAACCAGTCCATCAAGGATGGGCTAGGTTTTACGATTCTGGGAGTGTTGGAACCAGAGGAAGTGCTGGAACTACTAGTATTCTTTCATTCATTCAATAACTCCTTCTCATGCTAGTGGTACAGCCAAACGACCCAGCCCAGGAGATTCTCATTCTGTTTATTGTTAGTTCCTGGAATTTATTTTGCCTGTGAGGCCCCAGTGATTCCTGTCTGTGGCTAGGCAGATAAGAATGCCAAGCCTTTCCCTGCCCATCAGGAAAGACATACTATTAGGGGAGATGATATGTTCAAATTAACTCTACTTGAAGAGTGCAATGAGAAATATACAAATGTAAATTTCTAGGTGATCGCTGGTGAGGAGGCCGTGATAGTCCAGGAATTGGTGGTGGTGGTGATGGTGGTGAGGTAAGACTTCTTTCTGCAGGAAGAAGACCAGGTGGAACTTGTGTGAAAGACACAGCTGGCTACAATATTTGCAAGGGTTAGTACAAAATGAGAATATGGGGACCTTTATTCAAAAAGCAGGAAAAAAAGCAGCATTGCAGGTAGAAAATATAAAGCTCTTCTTGGAATTGTCATGGTATTTTTTATTTGTTATTTAACATCATTCTAAGTAAAGAAAAATGAGCATTTTAAATTATTAGCGCTAATTTTACTGTTCATCTTTATATTATGCTATGGTAGTTTTAAATGTAAATATAAGAGCATTTAACTGAAATGTGAAATCAACAGAATTACACAATTTGTATTTTGTAGCCAGTTCATGTATTTTGTAGTTTGTATATGCATATGTGTTTTGTTCTTATTAGAACAGTGGAAATACAGAAAACTAACTCAAATGTTTTCATTTTACTTCTTGATATGTGCCCATTCTGCCAACATTCTATTTTAGATGTAGGTACTGTTGAGTAAGGAAGAAGAAGAAGTGAAAGGAAAAGGAACTGTGGGTTACCCTTTCCTTCTATGTCATCATTTTCAGAGTAAATGGTTTGATAATTCAGGGAAGTAAGATGAGAAAGAAAGAACATGATAGAGTTTCTTGGTTGTTACTTTCTTTCTACATTCAAAGCAAGAATGGAATGGAATACAATGGAATGGGATGGAATGGAATGGAATGCATGGCCTCTTGGGGTGGTTAGTGAGCCCACTTATTTCAGCCATAGATGTAACATGCTTATCTTATACTCATTTGAGTTTCACTGACCTCTCACACATTGTGGGGCCATTGAAATTCTGTGCTCATGGGGCATAAAGCATGTTATATGTAAGTGCTGGTTCACAGGATTCTTGTGAATCTGAATCTGAACCCCAGGTGTAATCTGAAACTGGTCTCCATATACAGAAGGTAGGGAGAGACCACAGAAAGAGTCAGGCCATTCCAGGTTGGTAGGTGGTAGGTTTAATGAGGAAGGGAACTTATATATAAGACTGGTCTTAGGCAGGTGCAAGACAAGTAGGTCTCTACACCCACCTGCCAAATCTTAAATATTTGTATAGAGGCCTTGATGGTATTCAGTCCCCTATACCATCCAGATAGTCTCAACACCAACCCCTCTCTCAAGGGTATGTCCTTGGGGTAACTTCTGGGAACAGGGAAGTTAAATGGAACCCATATTCCAAGGACAGGGGAGAGGGTGAGGAGCCTCTAATTGCCTGGGTCCAGCTCATAGATCTGCAGGTGGTCACATCCTCTCAATGACGTCCCCCAACAGTGAGTGGGTCAGCAAAGAACAGCAATGGACACATATATTGTGCGTCTGTCCTCTGTTCATGGACATGAACTATTGTCCCATCAAATGTCCCTTACAAAACACAAGTTCAAAGATAAAATCAGTAGGGATTTTGAGATGGTGAAAACAGCATTAAACTAAGTGCCAGGCTGAAAGCATGGAGTTCTTCTGAGCTTGGGACCCTGTATGACTGCACAGATATCATGCCCATGAAGCTGGTCTGGTGAAAATCTACAATTATTCTCTGTCATGGTGGAAGCCTGGGGCATGTTTGAGATGCAATAGACATTCTGGTATGGCTGGTTATAGCAAGAAGTATGTACTATAGCTAATATTTATTAAACATATATTATTTCTAGGTATTGTCCTAAATACTGCATACACTTTTAAGAAATTGTGCAAGAACTCTATGGCCAGATGGGGAAGGTAGAACATAAGAAGGTCAAATAATTTGCTCAAGCTCAGGCCCAGGCATTGGTGGCAGAGGCTGTGCTCTTAACCAGCCCATCAGGCTACCGTTAAGTAGGGGAGGGAGTCGCAGGGTAGTCTCAAGGAGATGGAAAATACGAGCATGTCTGGGAGTCATGGGACATGTCCCTAACTCCTAGATTAAGCAACAGCTGTTCACTGGGAGGACCAGAAAAGAGGTAAGTAAAACAAGTATGTCACTAGCTAGAAACTTCAAAAATCACCTAATTAAATTCTCTTTGTTTTCCAGCTGGAGGTAGGAGATTCTGAGGCCTCTGGGCAAGACCTAGTAACCCATAAGCTAGGAGGAGTCTGGGTTCTTTGATCACCATATGGAAAAGGATGAGAACACTCATATCCAAATGTTAAGGTGATTGAGCAATGGCATGTTAAGCCATTGAAATGTGCGAATTTTTTGTTGTTGTTGTTGTGCTAGTTACTGTTGTCCCAAAACACCCATCAGCCAAATCAAACTCCACCAAAGGATAATTTTTTCCTTTAAACAGATACAGTTAAATAATAAAATAGAAGATATTTTATGTAATGGAGATAGCTCCATAACAAAAGGCTTTGTTAAAAATAGTTGAGAGCAGTAATTTTTAAATTGAAGTGTAATTTATTTACAGTAAATTAGGCAAATCCTAAGCATTTGGTTTAATTTTTACATTTTTATACCTATGTGTAATGACCACCCAGAACAAGTTAGACATTTCCAGCAAACTAGAAAGTTTCTCTGTACCTCTTCTTTGTTAATAACCACTCCCTTTCAGGTGGTAAATGCTATTTTTACTTCTGTCATCATTGTTAGCTTTACCAGCTCTTGAACTTCATATAAATAGAATCACACAGTGTGGTCTCCTTTCTATCTGGTTTCTTTTACTCAATGTTGAGATAAATCCACATTATTGTATGGATTAGAAACTGGTTCTATTTTTCATTTCTATTTGATTGTGAATCATATAAATACACTACAATTTATTTATTCATTCTCCAACTAATGGATATTTGGGTTATTTCCAGTTTGGGACTATTACAAATGAAACAGCTATGAAAATTCTTAAATAATTCATTTTGTGGATCCACACATTCATATCTCCTGGGCATATGCTAAGGAGTGGAAGTGCTGCTCCTATATTATTTCTTAATCATTCTACTAAAGCTCTCTGAGGTACTAACACAATTATGAAAAAGTAGAAGTTGAGCAATTAGAATTTTCTGACTTCCATTCATTCTTACAATTATCACAAATAAAATAGTCAACAAAGATATGTGGAATCTAACTTGAATGAATAAATATAACCCAACATCAGAAGTATGAAAATCTTCAAATAATTACTGTTCAGACCTATGAATTGCCTTATGCAACGACTATAAGCTGCCCTAGCAGCTGTAAATTATTTCCTAAGAACTAAGCCACACGTGAAAAGCCTATGCAAAAATGAAGATGGTGATAAAGTGCATCAGGAAAAAGGTGAATGGAGAAAAGGAATGTAAGAATACCCCAACACTTATAAATTCAATCTTCATTTTCAGCTCTCTGAAAGGTAGGTTTAAGGTGAGCTGAATAATAGTTAATTGGACTGTAATAACCCATGTTCATTGTGATCACACAAAGTATAGCACATTGCCAAATTCTTTGTCAATCACAGAAGAAATCTAGTGGTTTATGACACACCTCCCCAAAACATGTCAATTACATGTACTTCCTCTTTTTTTGACTTATGTTTATATGCATCGTAAGTGGAAATTTAATTTTTAAAAATTATGTGAAAATATCCTTTCTGTTTAGAAATATCCTTTCTGTTTTCATGGAAAGAATTCTAATTTATCTAGATACAATAACACATAATATGATGCTGATGATTATGGGCTATTTTAAGATCCTTAAAAACTCTGAATGAGTCATATGTGGAGTGATAATCATAACTTCAAATTTACTTAGTTTTGTCAGCTTAAATGAGATTCTCAATTTGAGGGCAATGTAAGTTAGTAAACTTTCTATTTTCATATATTATAGCTCTCTTTTACAATAAACTTACCTCATCCTAAGTTTACAAGGCACTGCATAAAATATTACTCATAGTGCTCCTTCAGATGCAACTGCAGAATGTATTTTGAACATCCATAAATGATACATTTGGGGCAAACAATCAAATTTAGAACAGGCAGATAAAACAAGGAAGGCCTGAGTTTCCATTTCTGCAGATTTAGAGAAAAACCTTCCACTGTGGTTCATATCACACAAAGGGCTGTTTAAGGATTTGAGCTTTGGGTCTCTGTGTTCTTGCTAATCATTTTGGACATGTCACATAGCTTCTCTACATCTCAGTTTCCTCATCTGTAAAAATATCATATATTTATTTTTTCATCTCTCAGTGTAGCAAATTACACATTGATATTTTGATGTTAAAATAATCTTGTATTCCCATAACAAATTCAATTTGGATATATATATATATATATACGGGAGGGCGGGGAGAAGGAGAGGGAGAGAGAGAATCCCAAGCAGGCTCCATGCTGTCAGCTCAGAGCCCAACACTGGGCTCCCTGAACCGAAATCAAGAGTTGGTTACTTAACTGACTGAGCCACCCAGGTGGTTCTGGTCATGATATTTTTATCTTTTTTATACATTGTTGGATTCTGTCAGCTAAGTCGAAGTCTAGAATTTTTGTATTTAGGTCATGGGTAAGATTGGCCTGTGGTTTTCCTTTCTCATTCTGTCTGTGTTAGTTCATGCTATAAATGCAGTTTTACTGCATCATAGAAAGAATTGTTGAACATTATTTACTTTCTATTTTCTGGGGGAGATGTATTTATTCCTTAACTGTTTGGTCACATTTCCTGATATAGATACAGATATCCAGGAACTAGAGTGTTTTTTTGTTTTGTTTTGTGTTTGTTGTTTTGTGTGTGTGTGTGTGTGTGTGTGTGTGTGCATTTGGGAGTCATTTAATTATAGATTCATTTTAATGGCTATAGGGTTAATCAGATTTTTTATTTCTTTTTTAGTTTTTGATAAAATAACTTTCTAGGGATTTTTTCCATTTTATCTGAATTTTTCAACTTATTAGCATAAAAGTTATTATTCATATCATCTTATCTTTTGGGGGATGCCTGGATGGCTCCATCAGTTAAGCATCTGACTTCAGCTCAGGTCGTGATCTCATGGTGTGTGGGATCAAGCTCTGCATTGGGCTCTATGCTAATGGCTCAGAGCCTGGAGCCTGTTTGGATTCTGTGTCTGCCTCCCTGCCCATTCCCCACTCATGCTCACTATCTCTCAAAAATAAACATTAAATTTTTTTAAAGGACACCTTAAAAAACACCTTAAGGACACTGTTAGTCACAGTATACAAAGAAAGCTTAAAAGTCAACAATAAGAACAACCCAACTGAAAAATGAGGGGCACCTGAGTGGCTCAGTTGGTTTTAGCTCAGGCCATGATCTCATGATTTGTGAGTTTAGGCCCCCATTTCTGGCCCTATGCTGACAGTGCAAAACCTAGTTGGATTCTCTCTCTCTCTCTCTCTCTCTCTCTCTCTGCCCCTCCCCCCATGTGTGCCTGTGTTGTTTCAAAGTAAATAAATAAACTTAAAAAAAAAGAACTAAGAAGAAAAATGAGTCAAAGACCTTAACAAGAAACCTCACTGAAGAAAATACATTGATGTAATAAGTAAACATATGAAAAGATCCTCCCTGTCTTATATGATCAAGAAAATGCAAATTAAGACAACAATAAGTTACTATGACACTTCTATTAAAATGGCCAAAATCCAGAACACTATCAACACCAAATGCTGTCCAGAATATAGAGCAAAAAGAACTTTCATTCACTTACCAATACACACACAAAATGGGACATCCCCTTTGGAAGATAGTTTCATAGTTTTTTATAAAACTAAACATACTCTTATCATATGATCCAGTTATCATGGCCCTTAGTATTTATACAAAGGAGTTAAAAACTTATGTCCACACAAAACATGCACCCAACTGTTCATAGCAGCTTTGTTGGTCATTGCCAAAACTTGGAAGCAACCAAGATGTCCTTCAGCGGGATATAGGATAAAAAACTAGTACCACAGACAATAGAATGTTATTCAGCGCTAAAAAAAAAAAATAAGCTACCAAGCCATAAGAACATACGGAGCAGTTTTAGTGCATATTAGTAAGTGAAAGAAGCCCATCTGAAAAGGCTACATACTTTATGACTTCAACTCTGTGGCATTCTGGAAAAGACAAAACTATTGAGACAGTAAAAAGTTCAGTGGTTTCTGGTAGGTGGGATTGGGGCATAGATGAAGACACCAATGATTTATGCTTTTTAGACCTGTTTTGTGTTTTTTCTTTTTTTTTTTTTTGAGAAATAATCAAATACATCATTGTATAAGATTAAAGTTTACAGCATGATGTTCTGTAACATATCTTGTGAAACAATTGCCACAATACTCTTTATAATGATGAATGCATGTCACTAGACATTTGTCCAAATCTACAGAATGTACACCACCAAGAGTGAACCGTAATGTAAACTATGGACTCTGAGTGATAATGATGTGTCAGTGTAAGTTTATGAATGGGAACAAATGTATTGCTCTGGGGGAGTGTATTGATAATGAGGGAGACTGTGTGCATATGTGAGGACACTAGGTATAGGGGGAATATCTGCACCTTCCCATCAATTTGGCTGGGAAGATAAAACTGCTCTAAGAAAAACATTTTTATAAACAGATGATGATGATGATGTTGATGAAGAGGAGGAGAAGAGGGAGGAAGAAGAAGAAGAAGAAGAAGAAGAAGAAGAAGAAGAAGAAGAAGAAGAAGAAGAAGAAGAAGGGGAAGGGGAAGGGGAAGGGGAAGGAGAAGGGGAAGGAGAAGAGGAAGGAGAAGAGGAAGGAGAAGAGGAAGGAGAAGAGGAAGAGGAAGGAGAAGGAGGAAGAAAAGGAGGAGGAGGAAGAGGAAAATGAAGAGGAAGGAGAAGAAGAAGAAAAAGGGTGGTTCTTCATATGAAGACATTTGACATTTGAGTTTTTTAAAGGATATGATGGCCATTTCCTCTAGGTTAATTTTTTTAACTCCTTTCATCTGTAAGTATAAAAAGTGTTGCTGACTCAAACTGTTGGATTGACTGACATGAAACTGTTTTCCAGGCATTGTCTCATTCCTATCATGTATATGCCCATCTCTTGGTTCTTCCTCTAGGCTTCAATGCCATATTGGAAAGGCTTTGTGGTCACTGAAGTTGGAGGAAACACCAGGAGTGAGGAATGACATCAAGTCACTCACATTATCGCCCTCAAGACATTAATTAACTTCCTCGAGCCCCAGGTTTTTCACCAGACCTATTGCCAAGGGAATTAACTGAAATCACATTTTAAATTTTTTAATGTTTTTATTTACTTTTGAGAGAGACAGAGAGAGATAGCGTGAGCAGGGGAGGGTCAGAGAGAGAGAGGGAGACACAGAATCTGACAGGCTCCAGGCTCTGAGCCAGCTGTCAGCACAGAGCCCGACGCGGGGCTCGAACCCACGAACGTGAGATCTGACCTGAGCCGAAGTCGGAGGCTTAACCGACTGAGCCGCCCAGGCGCCCCTGAAATCACACTTTAAAAATATTGAGCCAAGTTGTTGAACCATGCCTTGATCTTGGGTGCGAAGTAAAGTTTAGTTTTTCTTCTCACAGATGATCTTTCTTCTGAGGGAAGCCACCAATTTCATGACTGATGGTGACAATAAAATGCACACTAGAGGTAGGCAGAGACCAGACACCAGAGAGCCTCTCCTCAGGGGAGGCAGTGGCAGGGAAATGATGGAGTTGGCTACCAGGATCCTCCTCCACTATGTAGTATACATTTATCACAGCTTGGACATCAGTTTGCCTTTCAAAAAAAAAAAAACTTTTTTTTTTTTTTTTTAAAAGGACCATATGAAGAGAAGAGAAAGAAATGGTTCTCAGTGTTGGCTTGTCCTAGCCCAGCTTTCTCATCTGTAGCATGGGAGTAATAGTTTCTGCTCCTCTTGCATTGTGAAATTAAATTGTGAAGATCTGATGTGATAAGAGATGTGAAAAGTGTCTCCCACGTGTCCAGCATTATAAAAAGACAATGCACTGTTGTCTAGGGAAATCCATGAATACATGAGAAGCCATGTTGAAATGATATGCCATAAACTGAGAAATCACAGACCCTCTCCAAGCCAGAGACAAAGCCTTGGGGACTATGTGTATGTGAGTGACACCCAGTTCTAGTTTCAGATCAGGTCAGTGGACCTTTACTAATGAAACATGACACACGAGCAGTTTCCTCTTTTTGTCTTGGCACCTCATTTAACCCAAACTCTTCAGCTCCTAAAGTTCCTTTTTTTCTTATTAACTATTTCTAAATCTGAGTATAATCAGGAAGTCATTTGGCTGAAAGCTCGACTCCAGTGGACTACATAGGCCATGACCTATGAAGATTGCCACCCATAATTCATGCTGTGACAGATGACAAGGGCCCTGGTCTGCTACCACAGCAATGACTATCAGGAAAATTAGTCTTGGCTATTCTTCCAGTAGAGTTAGATCGATTCTGCCTCAGGGTCTCTGCACATGCTGTGCTCTGCTTTCTACCTAAAATCCTCTTTCCAGATCTTTCCATGGCTTCCTCCCTCATTCAGGAGGTTTCTGATGATCACAGAGGCCATCTAATAGAGCAACTTTCTATGACTCTCTAGCTCCCCAGTTTTCAAAGTATGATCTTCCCACCAACAGCTTCAGCATCACCCAGGAGTTTATTAGAAATGAAAATTCCTGGTCCCCAGTTGAGTCCTACTGAGTCAGAAACCTGGGGGATGGGGTCTAGAAATCTAGATTTTAACAAACCTGCCAGGTGATTCTGACACAAGCTGGAGTTTAAGAACTGTTCTAAACCTTGACTGTATTTGCTTCACAGTCCTTATTACCATCTGACATTATGTTAGCTATTTCTTTGCAGACTCATTTGCCTACCTCTTCTACTAGAATCAAACTCTTAGGGAGAGATTTGGTCACTAAGAATAGTGTCTGACATACAGCAGTCTTTCAAAAAAGATTTTGAGCTGAATGAATGATTTGCCATGTCAGAGCTGGCACAACTTACCAAAACCAGAACACAATAAGGAGCACAAAGTAAATGACATAAGTATGGATTGACAATGACCTAGAAGTGAATCATGGAATCATGTCTCTCCTTTTACCTAATTTTACCAAATTAGATTTGCTAAATGTCCTACCATTTATAAACACCATATCCTGGCCCAGAATCCAGATCTCACATTCTTGTCCAGTCAGCTTACCATTATGTTTGGACAAGGGTTTCAGCAATGATGACAATGTCCAGCCTGTAATGCCAAGAGGTCATAAAAGTTTAGGAAGCAGGAAGCATTTTAAAATCTTTCAGCAAGTTTGTTTTCTTTCTCTGCATTGTTCCTCGGAATCTTTAATGTGCTGATATATGTTACCAGTCTCAAGTAGAAAATGCTTTAGAATGCAGTGATTTCCAAATTTTGGAACAGTAAGTCCCTTTCTATACCTTGGATGATCTTTGACGACAGTGAGTTTGACAAGCTTTGCCAGACTCATAGTTTATGGTTGTCTGCCATGCTTCCTTGATGAGCCACATAATAATACGCCATCTGTGACTTCACTGTATCAGTTACCTTTTGCTGCCTAACAACCCCCCCCCCCAAATTAATAACTTAAAGCAGAAATCATTTAGTTTTTTTCTGTTTTCTTCTAAGATTTTATTTTTAAGGAATCTCTTCACCCAACGTGGGACTCAAACACACAACCGCAAGACCAAGTGGCCCATGCTCTACCAATTGAGCCAGCCAGCCAGCCTGTATTTTTCATGGTCTGTGGGATCTCTTTAACTTGGGAGAGTGCTGGGTTTCCTGGGTGGCTCAGTCAGTTGGACAACCGACTTCCGCTCAGGTCATGATCTCACGGTTCATGGGTTTGAGTCCTGCATTGGGCTCTGTGCTGACAGCTCAGAGCTGGGAGCCTGCTTTGGATTCTTTGTCTCCCTCTCTCTCTGCCCCTCCCCTAGTCACACGCTATCTCTCTCTCAGAAATGAATGTGTTAAAAAATTTAATTTGGGGCAGAGCTTTAATTTGGTGTCAGGTAATCTATGGTCATCTCGCTCACATATCTGGTGGTTGGCAGGCTGATTGGCCAGGGGGGCCCTCAGCTATGATAGACCAGCTTTGTTCCTGGTGGTCTTCCATCTTCTAGCAGGCCAGCCTGGGTTTCATCACGTGATGGTTTCAGAGCCCAAATCATGAAGAGACCAAGCCCCAAAGCAAAGTGCCCCAAATCTCTGCTTACATGATGTTTATTAAAGTTCTATTGACCAAAGCCAAGCCCATATTTAAGCCAGGTTGGAGGGAGGAAAAATAGGCTCTGCCTCTTGAAGAGAGAATCAGCAATATCACATCGCTAAAATGTGACTGATACACATGGCTGACATTCAGAGGTACAAAACCCAACATCTGAGAAATTTTAAACAAGAGCTTCTTAAGGTCCCTTTTATTCTCCTCTTAAAATTGAACATCTTAAAGGGTCTTTACCTATTCTGATTGTTTGCTCAGCTTAAGGGACTCATGATAATTTTTTTATGCCAAGATTAGCTGAAACTTTTCCACCCTACTTCAGAGGCTGATATCCAAAGCCATGAGCAAAGGTCACTGTGTACGTGGGTATGGTGAACTGGTCTTAGCATCACTGTGTCAGCTATGACAGATTTGAACTTGCTTTCATTTTACGCCACATTTACAGCAAAAATTAGACCAAGGCCAAAGAATACCATGTATTTGTACACAGCACAATGGGAGCAGGGTGTATTCACTCACCGAAAATGGAAGGAAGTGTGCTTTGATCATCTCAGGGCTCTTGGCAGTCCATACACCTTGAGTGGTAGCTTTTATCTCATCCATAAATATTTGTTGAGGGCAGAGGAGGGCTCAGGTGCCACCATCTTGAGAGATTATGGTGGACAATGTAGAACAATCCTTCCCTTTGTGGAATTTTGTCAAGCAAAGTAGAAAGGCATTTAAAAATATAACCAAATGATTGATCATAGATGGATAGACAGATAGAAAGATAGATGTACAAAGAAAAAGATGAGTGAGGACAGATAATGAGTGAAAGAACCTAATTTAGATGGGGTGACCAGGAAGGCCTCTCTGAAAGGGACATTTCAGCTACGTGTTCAGGGATGAGTGTGTGTCATCCAGGTGAAGGGAGGTGGGAGAGCATTTCCAGAAAAGGAAAACAAAGCTTCTGAGGCAGAAGACATTTCCAAGCAAGAACTCGTGGAAGCAAGAATTCATGGGTTATTTCCTTTTCATAAATTATATTTTAATAGTGGTGCTGCACTGTCATTCACTTGGTTTCTTTGCAGTCTATTTTCATTGTTATTTTCATGTTCAAAAGTAATAAATAAATCTCCAGTGGATGTATGTCTCCTTCAATGACTCTCTGAGCTATTAAAAGATTACGTGAATGGCCTGTTCCCTTCATCCCCACAATTGCCATCTTGTGTGATTTTCTTTTCAAGGAGACAATCTTAATAATTGTTTGAAATATACTTTTATTTTCCTTAAAATCAGAAAGAAATTGTATTGGAAAAATATTCCTTCAGAATTCTGTAATTGGTTTTTACTGTGCCATTTTGGTCAATTAGAGGAATGCTTGCTCTCATTTCGATTGTGAAATAAGTAAGGGAAGAGCCACCAAATGCTTGTGTTATCATTGTGCGTGCGTGTGTTCTTACCTGTGGGAGTGGGTTTGCCTTTGTACATCTGTTTGTGTGTGTAGAAGTTCCATGGAGAACAGTTTGTTTTGTCTGTTTTGTCCTCTGAGCCATTGTAAGAACCTAGAATAATACCAAACGCAGAGAAGACACTTCATAAATATTTGATGAAGATATGGTTTCAAAATCCTGCTCTGATATTTTCAAAGAAATAATAGCTGTCATTAATCAGCATCTATTATGTGCCAGACACCTCCTAAGCTTTCCCTCATTATACACAAAAATCCTCTCAGATATAGTAGTAGTAGTAGCCTTGTTTTACAGATGAGGAAACAGATTTGTAAGAAATTAAGCAAATTTTTCAAGATAATTTGCTTAGCCTCTAAGGCTGAGGGATTTATAAGGAAGGGATTTATACTACATAGTTATGGTTAGTGGCAAGAAATATTAAGGAAAGACTATACTACAGGCATAGTAGACTATATATATATGTATATATAAAAACAGAATAATCTGTTATATTTTATAGATATATTATATATTCTATATATATACACACAGAATAGTCAGATCATTGTGAAATATATAACACCCTTTGTTCTGATGCTCCATAAAGGTTTATCAGTGTTTTTCCTTTGTGATATTGCTGGGTTTGAACAAAAAATAGTTTTGAAGAATATCTGCTTTATTTATTTTTAATTTTTAAATTTTATTTAAATCCAAGTTAGTCAACATGTAGTGTAATGATGTTTTCAGGAGTATAATTTAGTGATTCATCACTCACATATAACACCCAGTGTTCATCCCAACAAGTGCCCTCCTTAATGCCCATCACCCATTTAGCTCATCCCCCCTCAACACCTGTCCAGCAACCCTCAGTTTGTTCTCTTTATTTAAGAGTCTCTTACAGTTGTCCTCCTCTCTCTTTTTAACTTGTTTTTCCTTCCCTATCCCTATGTTCATCTATATTGTCTCAAATTCCACATATGAATGAAATCATATAGAATTTATCTTTCTCTAACAGACTTATTTTGGTTAACATATTACAATCTAGTCCCATCCACCTTGTTGCAAATGGCAAGATTTCATTCTTTTTGATTGCCAAATAGTATTCTATTGTATATATACACCACAGCTTCTTGATCCATTCATCAGTTGATGGTCACTTGGGCTCTTTCCATAATTTATTTAGCTATTGTTGACAGTGTTTCTATAAACATTAGCATATGCCCCTTAAAATCATAATTTTTGTATCCTTTGGATAAATACCTAGTATTGCAATTGTTGGGTCACAGGGTAGTTCTATTTTTAATTTTTTGAGGAACCTCCAAATTGTTTTCCAGAGTGGCTGGATGCAGTTTGCATTCCCACCAGCCATGCAAAGTCTTTCCCTTTTTCTGCATCCTCACCAACATCTGTTGGTTTCTGAATTGTTAATTTTAGCCATTCTGACTGGTGTGAGATGGTATTTCATTGTGGTTTTGATTTGTATTTCACTGATGATGAGTGATATTGAGAATCTTTTCATGTATCTGTTAGCCATCTGATGTCATCTTCGGAAAAGTGTCTATTCATGTCTTTTGCCCGTTTCTTCACTGGATGGTTTGTTTTTTGTATGTTGAGGTTGATAAGTTCTTTATAGAATTTGGGTACTTACCCTTTCTCTGATATGTCATTTGCAAATATCTTCTCCCATTCCATTGGTTGCCTTTTCGTTTTGTAGATTGTTTCCTTTGCAGGAAGCTTTTTATCTTGATGAGGTCCCGACAATTCATTTTTGCTTTTGTTTCTCTTGCCTCCAGAGACGTGTAGTAAGAAGTTGCCATGGCCAAGGTCAAAGAGATTGTTGTCCATTTTCTTCTCTAGGATTTTGATGGTTTCCTGTCTTACAGTAGGTCTTTCATCCGTTTTGAGTTTATTTTTTGTTTGTTGTGTAAGAAAGTGGCCCATATTTATTCCTCTTCATGTTGCTGTCCAGTTTTCTCAACACCATTTGCTAGAGACACTGTTTTTTTTCCCATCGAATATTCTTTCCCACTTTGTCAAAGATTCGTTGGTCATATGTTTCTGGATTCTGGGTTCTCTATTCTGTTCCACTGATCTAAACGTCTGCTTTTGTGCCAGTACCATACTATCTTGATGATTATAACTTTGTTATACAGCTTGAAGTCCAGAATAGTGATGCCTCCAGGTTTGGTTTTCATTTTCAACATTACTTTGGCTACTTGGGTTTGTTTGCTTGTTAATTTTTATAATTCCATACATATTTTAGAATTGTTTGTTCTAGCTCTGTGAAGAATGGTGGTGTTATTTTTATAGGATCACATTGACTGTGAAGATTGTTTTTGGTAGTATTTACATTTTAACAATATTTGTTCTTCTAATCTATAAGCATGGAATTATTTTCCATTTCTTTGTGTCTTCTTCAATTTCTTTCATAAGTCTTCTGTAGTTTTTAGCATATAGATCTATTACTTCTTTGGCTAAGTTTATTCCTAGGTACTTTATGGTTTTTGGTACAATTGTAAGTGGGGTTGATTCCTTGATTTCTCTTTCTGCTGCTTCTTTATTGGTGTATGAACTGCAAGTTTTCTGTACAATGGCTTTATACCCTGCAACTTTGATGAATTCATGTATCATATCTGGCAGTTTTTTTGTGGTCTTTTGGGTTTTCCACGTAGAGTATCATGTCATCTGTGAGGAGTAAAAATTTGACTTCTTCCTTGCTGATTTGAATGCCTTTTATTTCTTTTCGTTGTCTGATTGCTGAGGCTAGGACTCACAACACTATGTTGAACAACAGTGGTGAGAGTAGACATCCCTGTCGTCTCCCTGACCTTAGGGGAAAGCTCTCAGTTTTTCCCCACTGAGGATGATATTAGCAGTACATCTTTCATATATGGTCTTTATGATGTTGAGGTATGTTCCTTCTATCCCTACTTGCTTGAGGATTTTTATCAAGAAAGAATGCTTTATCTTGTCAAATACTTTCTATGCATCATTGAGGGCATTATGTGGTTCTTATCTTTTCTTTTATTAATGTGATGCATCACATTGATTGGTTTGTGGATATTGAACCAGCCCTGGAGACCAGAAATAAATCCCACTTGATTGTGGTGAATAATTCTTTTAGTGTATTGCTGGATTTGGTTTGCTAGTGTCTTGTTGAGAATTTTTGCATCCATCTTCATCAGGGAAGTTGGTCTGCAGTTCTCCTATTTAGTGGGGTGTTTGGCTTTGGAATCAACGTAATGTTGGCCTCACTGAATGACTTTGGAAGTTTTCTTTCCATTTCCATTTTTTGGAACAGCTTCAAAAGAATCTCTTTATTAAATGTTTGGTAAAATTCCCCTGGAAAGCCACCCAGCCCTGGACCCTTGTTTGTGGGGAGATTTTTGATTACCGATTCAATTTCTTTGAAGGTTATGTGTATGTTCAAATTTTCTATTTCTTTCTGTTTCAGTTCTGGTAGTTTTATATGATTCTAGGAATTTGTCCATTTCTTCCAGATTGCCCAATTTGCTGGCATATAATTGCTCATAATATTCTTTTATTATTGTTTGTATTTCTGTGGTGTTGGTTGTGGAACATCTGCTTTAAATCATTAAAGGGTATGTTCTATAAGTAGAATAAAAAGCAGAAGAAGGACTGGATATAGTTTCACAAGTTGAAGACTACATCATCAGTTTAGGCACTATTAGAAAGAGGAAGAATAAGTTTCATGGTGTGTGGTGATGCCATGTCCTGACTTTACTGCACAGTAAAATCAGGAATAACAAATAAAACAATTTTTAGAAAATCATGATTCACTGTATTGGAGTGGTTCAAGCACTTGTATTTCTTTAATAAAATGTGGAACACAAAGGAACAAAGGTTTCCTTTCTTCTTATATCCTAGGTTGAGTTCCTCTTCTAGGGTTGCTACCTCCTTACCCTTGAAAAGGATCATGACCTAATATGTAAAGTTCAGGTTGTCTCACTTTCATTCCATTGATATTTAAAATAAGATTCTAGACCAGAGTTTATCAGTCCGAGCACTATTGGTGCTCTGGACTAGGTAAATCTTTGTGTTCTATATCATAGAAAGTTGAGCAGTATCCCTGGCCTCTACCCATTAGATCCCAGTAGCATCCACCTAATCCTGCCCCTTGCCCCTTCCCTGCTTGCTTCAACCAAACATGTGTCCAGACTTTGCCAAATGTCCCCTAGGGGGCAAACTCATCCCCAGTTGAGAAACACTCTTTCTACTTCCCATTATCAGAAAATTTGAACTCTGCTGCTAAAATGATTTTCCACATTAAGAAATGCTTACCGAGAGGTTTTAGCACCTTGTAGACAATAGAGGTACATGTGGAGATTATTAATAATGGATATTATTTAATTCACTTCTACCTTAAGCAATTAAATTGAATGAAAAATTTGTTTTCCTCAAAATACAGAAAAATAAAGAAATTCTTCAAGTATGACATCTCACTCAATACACTTCCCACAAACTGCCCAATACAGACAGAAAAGAATGTACCAAGAAATAAAATGATTTTTACAAAAGTTGCTGCAAAGAAAAAATAGCACAGTTACTAATTATTAATCACCTACAATTGTTTTGTTTGGCATGAATCCCCAAAAATGTAGCAAAGGAAAATGATCACCTAGGATCATGGTGTCCTGAGAATGTATCTGACTATCTTGTAATATTACTTTGTTCTCTTTAACGGATATCTCTGAATAAAAGCTAATGTATTTAAATTTGTAATTCTATATTTTCTCCTACGTTACCCATATAATACTCTATTACTCAGTGGAAAAGTTGCAACATAAGCCAATTCATTGTTCCAGAATAAATCGGCAGTTAAATAACCTAATCAAATTGAAAAGACTCTACAAAGAAGGTTTATTTTCCCAGGCTCTGGATGAGATAAAGTAACACACACTTACTGCTACTGCCAACATCATGAATTCATAAGAGCAACAAGGACCTGTTTTACTCAATGCAGTCTAGCTGTTCAGTGATGATAAATTAGCAGGGAGTTGTTAATGTGCTTACATGACCCATGACTTTTTAGCAAAATGTTTACCTCAGAAATAAAAGCCTAAGTCAGTGGAACATTTACAGGTCATTAGGAATGATAAATGAAAAACCTGCCTGACCCCTAACTAGCCTTGACCGAAGACACTCATTGACTCTGGGAGATAAGTGCACATCTGACTGCCTATCAAATACAACTGGTGTGTTGTTTAGAGGGTCCTCACTAATATGGTGCCACCTAGGGAAGCAAGATGTGGAACAAAGTAGTGAAGTAAAATGAGAATTATTTGTTTAAGTTTCCTCTGAACATATTTCTATCTAAAGCATTTCCTCACTTGTCATTAGGAGGTGTCCCCATGGCAATCAATAGCAAATGGGATCTTAGGGATTGAAGGGCATGTATACACATATGTACATGGAACAGTTGACTTAACATTGAGCTTGCAACCGTATTTAGTTGAACAACAAACATATATCTGGAGGCATAATATATAGCATTATGCTATTTCACCTTTTATTCACCTGTAAGTCACTATTTAACAAAATGGACACAATTTACTCTGAAGGGTAAATGATAGCTGCATAGATTGTTGAGTCTTATTATAATAACACACAACAGCTCTGGAGGCCAAAAGTCGGATAATTTCATTCCTCCAGCACATAAATGTACAGAGAAACACCTTCTGGGACCCTAAAGCCAAACCCCAAAAATGGTCCCTTATGTTCTCCACCAGTCTGCATATGCTCATTATGTTCATATTTCTTATCAAGTTTGGTTATCTGATTTCATATGCCTTTGTAGGGTTGAAAGGGCAATCAAGGAACAGATTGAAGGAAGAAGGCTAAAGGGGGTAAAAGTTGGGTGAGCAGCAATAAGTGTGTTCTTGGGAATTAGAATTAATTTGCTGTCATTCTGGTAACAAAGACCAAAATCTCTAAGGTGGTTGTCTGGCTATATTATGTCACAGTGTGGCAGAGTCCCCTCCCTAACCTCAAGGTGACCTGGTTATATCATGACCTTGTAACATGAAACCACTTAATCAGACTGCGTGTTTGTGTGTTACCATATATGAGAGACAAAGAAATAGAATATATATAAAAAACAATGCCACGTGGCATTTGGGGCTCAGTTCTTCCAGTACAAACCCAACTGAGCATAAATAAAGTTGCTTCCTGGAAAGAAAAGCCTCAATGTCATGACTCTCTGTGTGAGAATCCTACCATAACAGGTGATCAAAACTATCAGAGGATCAGAGAACTCTGGATTGGGTGGACCCTCAAAGTCTACCCTTGCCCTCCTTCCAGACTTCTAACCCCATTCTAACATCAGAGGAAATGGTAGTGTGTTATATTCTGTCTTGGCTTGCCTTCTGATGAGCCTGAGGATAGAATCTTCTGGCCCACTACAAGGAAAATCTCCCCAGGATAAAACCCCTCTATTAGTCAACTCAACTCAAATTACATTGCCTGATATTCCTGGCTGCATCATTTCTCCAATGCATGAGTCTAGCAATCATAACAATAAAGGATGGAAGGTTAATAGGAGATACTTATTCTCTGGGAACTCATGCTGGCGGTATGTTTCTCACTATCTCTTTTAGGGATCTATGACTGTCTCTTCAGGGACATATTCTGGAGTGTTCAGGTTGATGTTAAGTTCATAAATCAAAGGTCCCTCTTTCCCATCTTTTCTGATATCAAGATAAACTACTTGATGGCTTCAATCAAGAAGAAAAGTTAAAATGTATTTAAGAGGCCCTGCCCACAGAGACAAGCATAAAAAGGATACATTTTAGAAAAGCTTCCATCAAAAACTGATTGAAATGAGAAAGTGTCCTAGGAGGTAAGCCTCACCTAGGTAGAAAATTCACTTACCATGGATGCCTCTTTCCCTAATGATGCCACTTATAGGAAGTAATTTTATAGATCAGTGGTTCCCAAAGGATGGTCCCCGGACCTGCCAGTAATGTGGAATCTTGGGCCCCACACAAGACTTCTTCCTTCTTAAATCAGAATCTCCGAGTGCAGGGGGAAGCAGTGTCCAGCAATCTGTGTTTTAACAGCCCCCTAGTTGATTCTGGTGCTCATTGAACTTTGAGAACCACTGAAACTAAAATAGAACTGGGATTATAATGTTCACTCTTCCAGGGCTCCTAACTTGATGATAATGGTGATGGTGATGATGATGAAGGTAATGGATAAACCTTTGTGAACACTTCATGTGCACTTAAACCTGTACCTCCTACTCTAGGTACTAACTCATCTGATTCTCTCTCACAAGAGCCCAAGGAGGTACCATTATTCCCATTTTTTGGATGAGAGAATGAAGTTAAAGAAAATTAAGCAATTTGTCCAAGGTCAGCCATTGAGTTGCCAAGCAGGGGTAACAGCCCATGTGGGGTAGCACACACACATACACAGCTCAAGCAAACGCCCTCGCTCTTCAATTTCCTCATGCCCTGCTCCCTTTTTACCTCTACTTCTTAAAATTGCCTCTGCCGGGAGGACAACATCAGGAATTATCCCTGCTGGCCCATTTTCTCAGCAGGCCATCGTCTTCTGACTCCCCAGTGTGGCCTGTCCTTCCCTTCCAGCCTCCACTGAAGCTCTAGAGTCATAATCTCCAGAATAATTTCTTCTATTATTAATTTTTTTGAACGTTCATTTACTTTTGAGGTGGAGAGAGAGCATGAGTGGGGGAGGAGCAGAGAGAAAGGGAGACACAGAATCCGTAGCAGGCTCCAGGCTCCAAGGTGTCAGCACTGACCCCGACAACACAGGGTCCGAACCTGGGAATCATGAGATCAGGAACTGGGCCAAAGTTGGGTGCTCAACCGACTAAGCCACCCAGGCACCCCACGACCAGTTTTCTTCTTAGGTGTACTTCAATCCTTTATCCTTTCCTCATATACAAAAGTGGGTCACTCTCATAACAGCAAACTCGAGTTTTGAGTCTGGAAGAGACTTCACTGCATATAGCCTGGATCTTTGCTACGCAGAGTGTGGTGAGACCAGCAGCGTCAGCCTCTTTCTGGATGCTGCTTAGAAGTGCAGAATCTCGCTCACCACCCTCCGATCTGCTGAAGCAAAATCTGCATTTTAGCAAGATTTTCAGGTGACTCCATGCACATTGGGTTTGAGAAGCATTATTCTATCTAGATATAACATCTCATGTCACCTGAGGAAACTGACACCCAGGGAAATTGAATGACCTATCCAAGGTCACAGATCTAGTTAAATTGGAACTGATCCCCAGTTGAAAATGCTTTGCTCTAAATTCCTGCAGCTTTCAACCATGTGCCATAAAAATATTGCTGCTGTTATTGTCAGTTGCAGTCACTGAGAGTTTCCTATGTTGTGTGTGGACTTGTGCCAATCACTTTACACGGATTGCCTCATCTTTTTCCACATCGTAGGAGTTCAGTAATACTATTATCTCTATTTTTTTTTCTGACAGGGAACGTGAGGCCTAGAGAGCTTTAAGTACTAACCCCAAATCATGCAACTTCCAAATAGTAAAACAAAGAATAGAACCCATGTAGCCTGTCTTTGAAATCTGGCTAATAGCTGCTAGCCTGTAATACCTTTATCTTTTCCTATGACTCTAAAAGTTTCTATCTATCTATCTTTCTATCTATCTATCTATCTATCTATCTATCTATCATCCATCCATCCATCCATCCATCCATCCATCCATCCGTGTTTGGTGGTCACGGAGTACGTAAGATGGAGTCATTGTGGGTGCCTGGGTGGGTCAGTTAAGTGTCTGAGGACTCCTGATTTTGGTTCAGGTCATGATCTCATGGTTCGTGAGTTCAGCCCTGTGTCACTTGGAGCCTGCCTGGGATTCTCCCTCTCTTTTTCTCTCTCACCCCCCACCTCATTCATACTCTTTCTGTCAAAATAAATAAATACTTTTTAAGAAAAGATGGAGTCTCTGTGCCCGATGTTTCTTTTACTTTCATTAATCTGGGCGATAACAATTCTGTTCTATAGCAACATAGAAGGGAGAACAAAAGGTCCCTTCCCTTTACCCCACCCTCTCATCCCTTTCAGCTCAGCTGTCCTTCTCATCAGTCTTTCTTCCCTGTGACCTTTCCCAGCACCCCAGGAGTCTGGCGTAGCAATCACTACCACTCAGAGGCATGAAGGACCCAACTACGGAGGTGGAGGGATAAGAAGGCTATTGACTTCCCTCCCCAAGCACTCAAATGTTAAAGAAACAAAAGGGTTGAGGAGCGGTAGTACAGAGCCATACCTTAGATAAATGAGTTGCTTGTGTGCTTTCTTGAAACCCCAGCATGTAAGAGATTGTTTCCAGTAGAAACTTTTGCATTCTAATCAACGTGTACCATCTGAAATGCACCCCGAGAGTAAATTGAATACAGTCTTTGTTATGTTCCAATATAATCATAAAAGTCTCACTTCTCTATAGCACCTTTAAAAAAGTTAAAGGCTCAGAATAAAGTTTTTCCTGCAATAAGCCAGTATATTTTCCTCATCCTGTGTGGACACATATTTGACAAGCAAAAATAACACGAGAAAAACCCAGATTTACAAAAACACCTAAATTAGGGGATGATATCATTTTTAAAAAATTATATTGAGTTAACCATTAAGTATTATTAAAGTAGGATTCCTTTGGAGCACCTGGGTGGCTCAGTTGGTTACGCCTCTGACTTCAGCTATGGTCATGATCTCATAGCTCATGAGTTTGAGCCCCACATTGGACTCTGTGCTCACAGCTCAGAACCTGGAGCCTGTTACATATTCTGTATCTTTTTCTCTCTCTCTTTCTCAAAAATAAACATTAAATTTTTTTTAAAAAGTAGCATTCCACTTATACAGAAGCAAATTTTCACACAACTTCTCAGAACCTGACAATTACTCTTAGTTAGGTGAACTACATAAACTTTTGTTGGGATCACTGTGGATCTAGACAGTAAACATATACTTTAGAAATAGTTGCTGTGTAAATTATCAATAACACATTCACATGATTTATAATCTCCAAAGGAAAAATACTCTAGAATTTTACTCATATTTGGAAACAAACTCGGTCTGTTTATCAATGTTCTTCATAGAGAATTTTACTTATACATTCACACACACACACACACACACACACACACACACACACACACACCCATTTGATTCCAAATATCTCCTATCAGACTCCAAGATCTGTGAGGTAAGAGGTCTGCCTTCTTCATGTTTTTATTTCTCTTATTATGATAACTTCTTTTTTTTTTGTCTCAATAAATGTTTGCTGAGCTAAATACCACACCTTAAACTACACATATCTGGAATTTTTGTTGTGAATTTTATTTAATGGGGAATGGAAAAAATTTGTGGTCTTTGTGGAACTCTAATTTTCAATCTCCTGATTTTTGTGATTTTTCAGAGCTGGCCATAATGCTATATAGTTCTCTGATTTTATTTCTTTGGGACAAAAAAGCAAAATGAATGAATTGTGATTGAACCATGGGAGGCCAGTCGCTTGCATATGTAATAGGAGTTCTAAATTATCGTATAAACACAGCTGCAGTTTTCCAGTCTGAAGGCTTTGAGAAGCAGGCAGACTGGTGAGTGTGGGTATTTGGAGCTCTAAATTTAAGAGCATCATTATGAGCTGCAATAGACAATCATCCTTCCTTATTTAAATCTCTGGGCAACTGTAAAACTAGAGTATGTATTGCTTAAATATTCAGGCTTCTTATCTATGCCCGTATCTGAACAACCAAGGTTAGCTCCTACCTTGTAAGTTGACAAATTCTACTTTATGGCATATCATTGGGTACTACCTTTATGAAGTTACCAGGAGGTTGATAGTTTTGAAATGGCTTACATTTAAATAATCTCATTGTAAAAGTTATTTCAAAGTTCATACAAATTGATATAAATTGTGCTTCTTTCGCAAAGCAGATAGACCCACGCAGGAAAATAGATGAAAATATTTACATCTGCTATTTACATATGCGCACACATGCTAAAAGCCTTGTGCCTGAGTTTTAGGTTGAGCAATGCAGAAAGGTAAATTTTAAAATATATCTCCTTGCTAATTTTTAATCATCCTTATTTGAGGATAAAAGACATTCTAAAAAAATGGGTGCTTCGCTAAATTTGTTATTTAAATTAATTTAACAAGAAACATGTTTCACGATTTAAGCAATACTTTCATAAAGTTTATATTTTCAATGTCTTCTCTTTAATATTTTTAAGAGCTCTTTAACATAATGAACCAGTAATTGATGAAAAACAGGTAGAATTCTTTCGTGCCAATAGTTCTATGAACTATTCAATTGTAGTAAATCAAATCAGGAAGCTTTTGCATACGAAATAAAATGGGAAATATTACTGGACTCTACTACTAACCATTAATTCAATAGAAAATTAGAAGTATATGCAAAATTATCATTTGACTTTTTTTTAAATGACTAGCTAGATTTATGAAGAGTCTAGGGACAAAAGTCAGGGTTGGATAACCTGCATTATAAATGATCTATCTACTTTTTGATGTGACCTTGGCAAATTGTAGATCCAAGTTCTTTTCCTATGGGTAACCAATGCTTGTCTAGGTAATCTTCTTACTATCACTTCAAGAAATTCAGCCTAAACCTTGAGGTGAACCTGAACAACATTAAACAATATGCCTTATTATAACCAACAGACAAACAAAACAAGAATATATGACCTGTCTTTTACCTCAGCTGTCTAAAATCAGATGGATGTGTGAGGAGGGCTTTCATAATGTTGAATTACTCCTGATTGTTTAACACACCATCAATAATGTTTGTTATTAAGAAGTATTATTATTGGGAGGCGCCTGGGTAGCTCAGTCGGTTGGACATCTGACTTCGGCTCAGGTCATGATCTCGCAGTTTATGGTTAGAGCCCTGCATCAGGCTCTGTGCTGACAGCTCAGAGCCTGGAGCCTCCTTCAGATTCTGTGTCTCCCCCTCTCTCTGCCTCTCCCTTGCTCATGCTCCGTCTTTCTCTGTCTCTCAATAATAAATAAAAATGTTTAAAAAATTTTTAAAAAAACTATTATTATTGGGTAGGGTTGGGTTAAATGGGTGATGATCATGAAGGAGGGCACTTTTCAGGATGAGAACTAATAATAATGATGATAATAATTCTTTAAAAATGTTTAAGGTTTATTTATTTATTTTGAGAGAGAGCGTGTGCTAGTGGGGCAGGGACAGAGAGGGAAGGAGAGAGAGAATCCCAAGCAGTCTCCACACTCAGTGCAGAGCCCCACATGGGACTCGATCCCACCAACTGAGATCATAACTGGAGCCAAAATCAAGAGTCAGACACTTAACTCACTGAGCCACCCAGGTGCCCCTATTAAGAATTATGTTTAATTGAAAAACTGTTTTCTTGTATTGTTTCAAAAGAAGGGATACTTAATCCTAACATTTTCCAAACCACATGGTTAATTCAAACAACCATAAAGAATTTACATTTTTAAACTGTTCTAGTACATTTTTTTATATTACACAAAACAAATGCAGCAAATGAGGAGGTAGCAAACATTATGTATGACTGATTCCACTTAACTGAACTTTAACAAAAGGAATCATCATAGGAAATAACTATATGTGTCTTTGGCAAAATGCATTTGTTTGTAGCAAATCAGATATAATCAATACCTTTGACAAATGGACAGTCAGAAAACCCTCATTGTAAGGAACATGTACTTTGGATTAGTACTTCTGACTAGAAGACATCATAGAGATCACCTTGTAGGAACTTTTTTGTTGTATAGATGAGGAAAACTGAGACTTGAAAGATGGAAACCACTGATCTCAAATTGTTGGAAGCCTTCAAAAGTGCAAAATTAGGGCTGTGTCAAATTCCATGTTCACTCAATATCCGTTTCACTCTTAAGAATTTCTACCTACACACACAGTTACCCAGACTGGAAAGTGTTTCCTAGCATCCCCTACTTCCTGCTCTGCGACAGGTGAATGAATCTATAAACAGAAGTATTGTGTGATTGCATTTGGGAAGTTTTCTTATGTTTTGTGCCCTGTTTTTCATTCTTCTCCTCTTCCTGTTGGCTGCCAACTATAATGACAGGATAGTATAATGGCCAGAGCTGGAGGAGCCATCTTGGGGGACCTTGGTAATGGAGACCTGGGCTAGAGTAGCAATAAGGTCAAAGGATTTGGAATCCTAAGGACTTGATGGAAGAGAGTCTTGAGCCTCAAGTTTCTAGACTTTTCAAAGAGAAAAGATAGAAAAGAGGGAGAAAGAAAAAAAAAAGTGTGCCTTGCTTAAGCAATGCTTGGTTTTTATTTATCTGTTACTCCGAGTCAAGCCCCATCCTAATTCCTATTTTGCTGTGCCATCAGAGCCTGGTGCAGTGGCCAGCAGGTAGGTGGTATTTCGTAGATATTTGCAGCAACATGAGAGGCATCTCCAACACCTGCTTCTCCTTCCTTTACATCCAAACCAGCTCCTTCCAGTTTCACCTCCTGACATCTCTCCAGTCTGTGCACTTACCTTCACCAACCCCCACCCATAGGAGCTGAGGTTCTTGCCTTGTCTTACCTAGACTATAAATTCTTCGGAACTGTCTCCCCCACATCTCTTTCTACTTACAACTTGGCTCGTTGCTCTCCATCCCATCCCACTTTTCCTAAGTTAACATCTAGGTCTCCTTCAGGCCTCTTCTCAGCACTTCCCCAGGAAAGACTTCCCTCACTGTAGAAAATCTTCCAGGATTTTCTATGGTACCACGTAGTCCTGTACCCCAATACAGCCTGACTCTCCCACTAAACTGTAAGCCCTATGAAGGTGGCAGCTTGGATATTTTGCATGCTATTGTGTCTCCAGTGTTTAGCATGGTGCCTGGTACATAGTAGAGGCTTAATAATGCGTTCGGTAAATGAATAAATGGTTTTGAAAAATCCATTGTTGGGATTTGAAAAATCAGTGGGCTGGCAGGGACTAGTTAAAAGAGAGAAAGAGAGTGAGAAAGAGAAAAAACAATATAGTTTTTATATTTACTTTATAGTATGGTCGTTCAACTCATTGAATTAATCAAATTCTAAAATAATCATATTTATACAATTGGATGGACTAAGGGTTTGAAGTCCATTGTTTCCTGGTCTCTGTTCTGAGCCTGGAATTTAATAATTAGAACAGCAATTCTCAAAGTGATTCAAAGACCCCTGGGGGTCTATGAGGTCTCTCTTTCTCTCTGTGGGTAAGGCCAGAATTTCTTCATATTCTTTAACCCTTGCATCATAATGTACCAGATGGGATGCAGGAGCACTCATGAGACTCCAGCTGTGTTCTATTAAAGCAGATATTAAAGAAATGTGCAAATTGTAAAATAATGGCATGCTTTTCACTATATTTTTATATATACGTAAAAATATATATTTTCTTGTTTTGCAAAATATAGCTCTTTTTAGTAAAAATGTTATTTACATTAACATGTAATGGGTTACCATTACTATTTTTAAATGAATTTTTTAAAAAGTCCTTAACATTTTGGGGCACCTGGGTTGCTCAGGGGATGCCTGGGTGGTTCAGACGGTTGAGCATCTGACTTCATCTCAGGTCATGATCTCATAGTTCATGAGTTCAAGCCCCGCATTGGGCTCTGTGCTGACAGCTTGGAGCCTGGAGCCTGCTTTGGATTCTGTGACTCCCTCTCTCTCTGCCTCTCCCCTGCTCTCGCTCTGTCTCTCAAAAAAGTAAACATTAAAAAAATTTTTTAAGTCCTTTGCATTTCTCAGTTACAATTCTAATACTATAAATATTGATAGACATAATTCACAGAACCAAAGCTCTTTGGGGTCCCTAATATATCTGAGAGTGTTAACAGATCCTGAGATCAAAACATTTATGAACTGTTGCATGAAAGAACCATTTCTTTGGTTTAAGACTTGCTCTTCTTTCAAAATGTGAGGAAGACTACAGTAGTAGAAAGAGCCTAGGTTCTTGAAGTGAGTAGATGTGAACTTGTAAGCCAGGGACTACCTGTTTATATGAACTTGGGTGCCGGGAGCCGCACCGGCCTTGCTGGATGACACGGTCACAGGTCACAGTAAGGAAATGGCAGCCGTTGCACGGCTCCTGCCATGAGAGGCGGAACTGGTATCTCCTTCTGCTACGACTGCTCATGTGAAATTAAGCCTGTTGCTATTGATTAGGCCTCACAATGTTCCAAATCAGGCCGATATTCCCCACACAGTTACCCCATAAGAAAAGGCATATTCCTGCCCCTGCATAAGGGATTTAGGATCAAAACATTATGAATATTTGACAAAAGGCTCTTCCAATGAGCCCTGCAGACTCAAAACATAAGGGGGGCTGAGAACACAAGAGTTACAATTAACTCTGGCCTGGAGAAGAAGAGCCTAACTTAGAGATAAGAAACAGACAAGGACCGGACATCAGTCGCTGCATATATCTTTGCTATTGGAGTCACAAATACCCTCCCTTGTACTGACTTCAGCTATGAGGATGGATAAGAAACTAGAAACCCAGGTGTAAGGTCA
>NC_043704.1:137606222-137640174 GCF_006229205.1 Suricata suricatta
TACAATTTAACCTATGTTTTAGTTTTAGCATTACTAACTTAAATAATATGTATATTATCCTGTTTTTTACTAAAAACATCCTGTTATTCTCTTGATTGTAAAATTTACTTAACCTTACTGTAAGTGCATTACATGACATGGTAATAACATGTTAATTAAAAACAAAGTCATAATTATTGGGCAAAACCCAACCCGTACAAAATAAGATAGGTTTGTTACTTTCTTAACCTTGGGGACTGATGCCAAGAATAAACTGGAATGGTTCTACAAACATACTTCTGTAAAACTTGTCTCTGTACACCTTTGATGATTAAAACACCTTATCACTAAGAGGTAGAAACTAAACAATTTCTATTTTCTGATGTCATGTTATTGCCTAACCAATAAAAAAGGGCACCAAAGCAGCCTGAACAGAGATGCCTGCCTGGTGACCAAGAAAGAAACTTGAGGCTCTCTCACTCTTTCGCCAACACTGTCTCTCCTTCAGGGGACCCTGGACCTGCTGGAGCTGGACTCTGGCACTTGGGCAAGTCAGTGTCCTTGTGATAGTCTCAAATTTCCCTAGTCTCGGGATAAAAACACCCCAGCAGGTTATTTGGAGAATTAAGAAAAACATGTGAAAACACACAACACAGTATGGCACAGAACAGGTAGTGTCTGGCACACAGAAATATTAAGTTTTATTGTCAACTATATATTGTGTGAGTTTTCAAACAGCTTTTAAAGGTGCGGAGGGGAGATGTAGTGGTGTGTGGTACAAGTTTAATAACTAACTGTCTAGGGGAGCAGGTGGCAGGAAAGCCTTGCTCTTTAGCATTTGATGATTTCCATGCCAGTTGGGAAAAGACAGGCTGAAAACAGCAGATACGAGCCAACTTGAGTATAAACCATTCTGGGACTTTTGCAAGAATAGGGAGGAGATGCATAAGGTGGCTGAACAGGAGTCTTGGAGGCTGACAGCAAAATTTATGCAAACTCAATATTTTGCCTTGAGTCAATCCAGAATCCCCAATTCTCTTCTTGAATGGATTGAATGGGGAGGGTCACCATGTAGATTTGCATATCCAAATTACCTGCCACAGGCTTTCATAATTCCACAAATGGAATAGCCACTTGGAGAGACATCTCTTTTTTGGAGAGTTTAGTTAAAATAATGGATCATTGAGTAGCTGAGAAGTCCCCTGGGAACAGGTGTAATGCCCTGAAATGACGCTGCCCGGCAGTGGATCTCAAAGGCGGTCCCAGACCCAGAACACTGTATCCTTTGGGGACATGTTAGAAATGCAAATCGTCAGACCATATTCAACCTTGGGTATCGTCATCTCTGAAAGTGGGCTCCAGCAATGTGTGTTTGCAAATCCTTTAGGAAATTCTACAGGGGAAGTTTGGGGGTCATGGAGGCTGGGAAGACTGTAGTGTTTAGAGCGTGGTGATTCCTGAACATCCTGATGCCCCACACGATGTTGGGGCAAAGATGAACCTCTCTTGGGTGTAGTCGATGCTGTTGGGTCCCCAGCTGAAGCCACTTCACTGGGCTGGTGCATCCATCCCTTGGCCAGCGTAGTCTTGGCTGGTAATGGCTCATAGATGTCCCCTTCTCTGACTAGTGCCAAGGACTGGCTGATAGTAGGGTACAAAAGGCTCCCCCGTTGTTTCAAAGTGGACACCAGCTAAGACCACATTCTAGTTCAGTTTCCCACCTGCTCTATCCTGCTTCCCTCTTCTTCCTTTGAAAACACTTTGTACAAAAATAGTCTCAACAAGAGTCTTGGTTATATACGCTACCTCTGGAACTTCATCGGAGACACTTAATTTTAAGGTCAGACAATTCTGGATTTGTGTCTGAATTCCCTCAATTAACTATGTGACTATGCGTTGAACAGAGCTAATGATGCCCACTTGGAGGGTTTGTTGTAGGCTTAATTAAAGGGGCCCTGTGTTAAAGCCCATCGTCTTGGAGGAAGGTGGCGTGAATTGTCCAGAGATCCTTTGATGTTTTCCTGACCTGCCCTTTGGCCTTGGGCATGTTAATGTTTTCTGGCTGTTTCCTCTGAGAGAACTCTGTGTCTGCCTAATACCAGGCTACCTCATCAATAACTGGAAGTCAGAAATATTTTTTCAAGCAGTAATGTACTTGGAAAAATGTGGAAGACAGACATAAAGCATAGTGAGCGCTAATTATACAACCAAGGGTGGAAATGCCCTGAGAGAGGCCAGAAGAGATGGGTGGTCCAGCCAGAGGCCTTTCTGGGACTTTTCTCACCTAAGTGGCTGTACTGGGAACATGAGCCCTTGGATCTGCAAATCCGGTCTCCTCCGCTCCAGGGGGCCCACCAGGAAAAGGGGACAGAAAATTGGATAACCTCCATGTCCCTAGCTGGTCTTCATCCTTCTTGTCTTTGAGGTCACGGAGACCTTCTTTAAATGCCCTCCCCCATCCCCTAGCCCATTTATTCACTCCCCGCGCTTACACTTTCAGGCATTAGCTTGTCTGGGTACTTGTCAGTGTGCATACTGTTTGTGGAGCTAGAACTCCCAGAGCATAGGGGCTCAGTATGTCCCGTTCACTGCACACAGTAGGTCCTCAGTGAGACTTGGTTTTGGAGCCATGGGAATTCTCCAAAATTCCTAGCACTTTGGAAATCTCTTTGGCCATATACAGTAAAGCTGAATATGCCTTCCCATGACCCTGCAATTCCATGTCTAGTACCTTACCCACAGAAATGCAAAGGTGTCCACCAAAGACACGTACTAGCACTGTAGATAACAACCACAAAACTGGAGGCTACGCACATTTCCATGAAAATAGAACAATTTGTGGTATATCCATACAAGGAAATATTAGACCAAAAAGAGAACCTTTTATCAGAGGCCAAAACATGAATTAAACTAACATGATGACGTGCCTCGAGTGAAAGAAACCAGACACACAAAAATGCACATTCTCTGTGATCACATTTGTGTAAAGTATAAAAACAGGTAAACCCAAGAGCAGTGTGAGAAGTCAGGATAGTGCTTGTCCCAGGTGGGTGGGGAGGGGTCGTGGCAGGAAGGAGGTGAGTGGGGCATCGGAGGTGTTGGTCACGGGGTGTTTCTTGGTTTGGCTGCTGTTTACACAGGTATATGCAGTTTGTGAACATCCATCCATCTGCGTACCTTTTCACATGGGCTCCATACTGCGATAAAATTTACAATAAAACAGTTACATGGGGTTTTGCCCAGGAGAGTGGAGAAGCTCTCAATAACATTTACCTTAAAAATAAAAACGTACTGGGGGCTTGGAGCCCTGGAGTTAGGCGCTCTCTTAGGGGAGATGGGTAGCACCTGCCCTTCGCCCCCGCACGGTGCCACGGGAGCGCAGGCGCTCCGGGCTACCTGCAGCTCAGCTGTGGAAGGTCGAGTTCGAGACCCAGGAGGGGCCGTCCGGCGCGAAATTTGGCTGCAGCGTGGCTCCGGGAGCTTTAAGCCTGCAAACACCCGCAGGGCAAAGGCCGGACGAACCTCGCCATTCTCGGTCCTGGAGACCAGACACAAGCCTTGGAGCCCGAGGGCACCCGACGGAGTTCGAGGCGCTCCCCCTCCGCGTAGGTCGCGGCCGCCGTAGTGCGCGGTCCCCGGGGGCCCCGGCGGGGGTCTGGGATGCGGGGGCTCCAGGACTGGGGGACTCCAATATCGCACAGAAGTTCAAGGCCCGGCTCTGGCAACTGGCGTCGCAGCCGCCGCCAGAGGCTTGGGCTCCCGCCGCGGGAGGGCGGGGCAGGGCGCTTGTCCCAGAGTGACCCCGCCGGGAGGAAGGGCGGGCCGCCGGCCGCCAGCCCAGGGGACGGCCATCGGGAGGGAGTGGCGGAGGGTGCGACCGGCTAGAGGCGAGGGAAGAGGGGAAGGAGCCGGGCGTCTGGCGGGGGAAGGGGGTGGGAGGTTCCCCCCAGGAGAGCAGAAGCTGGGGCAGGGGAAGGGAGTAGGGGGGCTGTCCCCCGAGCTTAGAAGAGGGGCAGAGACTGGGGACCGCTAGAGCCAAAGTCCAACACTGTTGGGAAAGGAGAGAGCTCCTCTTTCCCATTCTAGACCCCGAGGAGATGAGGGAATGGGGGATCCCGAGACCCCAGGGTGGGGGGGAGAGGTGGCCCTGTGAACTCTGGAACCCGGAGCTAGACGGGGGGAGGTCTGGAGGAGGGGGGAAGGGGCGAGAGAAGTGGGGAAGTGGCGGGTGGGTATCAGAAAAGAGACCTCCTGAGTTGTCAGGTTTCGCCTTAATGCTCCTGGGCTTTGAAAACCAGCACCTGGGGCGCCTGGGTGGCTCAGTCGGTTAAGCGTCCGACTTAGGCTCAGGTCACGATCTCACGGATCGTGGGTTCGAGCCCCGTATCGGGCTCTGCTGACAGCTAGCTCAGAGCCTGGAGCCTGCTTCGGATTCTGTATCTCCATCTCTGTTTTACCCTCCCCTGCTCGCACTGTCTCTGTCTCTCAAAAATGAATTTTAAAAAATTTTTTAAAAAATGAAAAAAGAAAAGAAAACCGGCACCTGTCTGTGCTTGAAGTGGCCCCTACAGGGGCGCAGGCGATTCGACGTTTTCCATAGGCCTGACCTGATCTGCCGGGCTGGCCGTTCCTCTCTCCCAAGAACCCCCTGTACCTGCCAGGTCTGGAGGGGACGCCCAGGTCTGGCCAGAGAGGCTTACAGGCTCCATGGAGGGAGGGCTCTCACTTGCTGATTCACCCCTCATCTGTGTTCCTGAATCAGGGGTGGGGAGGTGGGGCGGAGGGAGCCGCCTGAGCAAGTGGCTTGTAACCCTGTTTCCTTCTGGAAACAGAAAAGTTTCTCTTTCTTTGGTCCAAGTCCACTGCCGCCCTCCCTTCCCATCCTGGGATCCGTGTGAGGGGAGAGAGTAGGCAGATTGTCAAGCAAGTAGCTGAGTCTGCTTGGCACTTTAATTCTGGAAGTATCATCAGATGGCCGCCTAATTTCCCAATCATCACAAAGGAGGCAAACCTATTTTGAGTTTTTCTGAAGTGATTTTCATTTTCATCTGGGCAGCCAGTGAGAACTGCAAACACGGAGACGTCAAGGAGACTGCAGAACTGGAGGGCCACCGACAAAGAAGCTCCAGCCTTTTTTCAGGGGCTTGTCTCTGTTTTCAAAGACTAGTGACCTATAAGCATTGTTTGCTCTGGAAAAATAAAAATTACTGATACATCTCTTCCCTATTTTTACCCATCTCCTTTACTTGGTCCTATTTTTACTTGGCCAAAGAAAGTAATCATCTGCCTCTATTATATACTCAGATTTTCCCCTCAATTACAAGCTTCGAGAAAAAAAAATAGGACAAAAATGGAAAGTGTTGAAGCACTGTCTAGAAACTAGAAAGTATTTCAACAATAGGGTAAAGGAAAGGCACTGGACTGACTTTTCGGAAACCTGGGACCTTTCTGTACCACTAATATGCTAGTCAGATGACCCTAATTTTCTGCCTCTATTTCCCCAGATCTCAAAGTCTGCTGCTCTTACATTTCTCTGGGAGAAGACTAAAGAAATTGTTTCAGGTAAATTCCCATGAGGCATATGGTTTACTGTTAAGTTCCGCCCCCATTTTAAGCTGGGAAGAAGGGGTCTGAACATACATTTTCTCATTCTAAATCCCTTTATCCTCTCCTAATGCTCCACGTGCAGTGCTGATGTCTGGGAGGCTTTGTGTCTAGTTTGCACCTTTGCACACACAGGATTAGGGTGGGGCGGAAGCAAGTGTGGCTGCAGGATTTCTTGGACCTGAGAATCTCACGCTTCTCCTTCCATTTTCACTCCAATTAGCACACAACTTTCAGAAGTTGGCCTAGGCAAAATAACACTTTCACACATCCGTCCTAAAAATCCATGCTAATCTTTCCCATGGGATGCAATTCAATTGAGTTGACATCCTAATAAAATACTGGCGAAGACAAAATCACAGTTTGCCTGCAATGGATAATTAAAATAGCACTATGCAGTTCCTTAAGCCTCCGATAACGGCTTCTTGTATATGTCGTTAGTAATGAGATGTCAGAGTTTTCATTTCTGCGTTGTTAATAGAACGTTGTAAAACAACTCTGTTTAGCAAAGCGGGTTGTGATCTTAGTTTGTCATTGCGAGGAATGCTCTAAAACTTTGTCTGCTTTCAGGTTGGTCTTGCATAATTGCTTCACCATCCAAACCTGCCTTCAAATTTGCATTTTTCTGGTCATAGCTGACCAAGTCTCCTCTGCTATTTTTGAATCATTGGCCCAGATATACATTGGCTGGGGGTGGTTTGAATCCACTATATATGGCATTTGGGAAATTATAACTGTGTTTTAAAAGAAGTAAAGATGAGAACTCGCCTTTGGATAATGAAAATCAGAGTTTGCTGTTGTTTTTGTTCCAAAATGTTTTATACTGATAAGGCAACCCTGGTTTAGCATTGCGGTTGATAGCAGGCTACAGAAATAGTCTGTAGTTTGGTTTCGTATATTTAGTTTAAAGCTGCTTTACTTTTATTTAAAGTTGATACTTTTTAGTTTATTAATTAATCTGTAGTAAATTGAATAATTCCCCCACTGATAGTTTCTATTTTATGGCCAAGAAGTCCTGAAATTTTCATGGAGCTGGAGAGAAAGAGTAAACCCCTTTATGGAAACATACATGTTTTATGGGAAACTTGGGCAGTTATGCCCTACCTGTATTGTGAGGGCATTTTTAGCTGTGCCCTTTTTAGCTAGATGGAGTCACTCATGAGGCACAACCTTTTTAATACTGTACATTTATGATATTAACAATCTCTGACTTCAGGAACAGAGCATCTCAGAAAACAGGCGAAGCTTATTATTAGAGTTGGGAATAATCCTATCATTTACTGGGGTTCAAGGCATTCAATCACCTTTGACTCACACAAGGACTGCAAAGTAGAGACAGGTCCTAGGTGCCCCCACCGGTGAGGTGGGGGAGGATTGAATCAGGAAACATTTCTACCGGAAACAGGAAGCTTGAGTGTTTCTTTGAACGGAGCTGTGCATTTAGGTAGACTGCTGCAGGGCAGAAGAAACAAAATGGCACTCTCCACTCAAGTGCAGGAACCAAACAGGAAAGAATCCAGGTTCAGTATCTACAGGGCCTGTATGCTTAGTAAAATCCATATGTATTCTTACTGAAATTCTTAGGGGTAAAGAACGATATTCCTTATTTTGCTTTCATTTTCACTTTGGATTTAAATAACACACACACACAAAATGGCACCTTGTTTTGGCTATCTTAAGGAAAAATAGGTCCTGGAGACAGAAGGGGAGTACCTGTATCTGGGAGCCAAGCAGACTGCACAATAATGGAAGAAAATTCAGCTCAGGGCACAAACTTCAGAGAGATGTGAAGGTGCAAGACTAAACTAGACCTCTAATCAACTGAAAATTTCTCATGTGTTTTATAGTGAGAACTCCTGAGACCCACCAGACTCAGGGTACTTTAAATGTAAATCCTGGTTCTCCGTAGCTGTTTTAATTAGAGTAGGCAGCAGTAACAAATAGACCCCCCAAATAAATAATGTCACACAGAACCATCCAGGCAAGTTGTTCTTGGCTGGGACATAACAATGGTTACCTTCCTTCATGCAGTTATTCTGGGACTCAGGCTGTTCCTATCTGGGGCTCCACCATTCCATAGGGACCTGTCACCTTTTCTATCTAAATGGAAAGAGAAAAACAAAGTGGAGGGTGCACTAACTTCTTAAAGCTTTGAGCCACATGTGGACACATGCCTTTTATTCACATTCTGTTGGCTGGCCCTCAGCCCTGTGACCCCACCTCCCTGGGAGAACCCTTATAGCCTAGCTGGATGCCAGAGAACAAAGAAAATGGATTTGATGGTAGCCTACCTGCTACACCATCCTGTAGTTTCAAAGGTTCTAGTCACACTAGTTAATATGTATTCATGCTTTTTATGTGCTAAGAGATCCATATGCATTTTCCAGTTAATTCTCAAAACACCCTCTGAGGTAACAAAAATCATTCCCATTTTATAGATGATGAAACTGTCTTTTGGAGAGGCTAAAAAAAGAAAAACAACTTGTTTATATCTGATGAGCAAATGGGAAGCCAGGATTTACGCTATTTTTTAAGAGATTTTTTTTCATGGTTACTTATTTTTGAGAGAGAGAGCAAGTGAGCAGGCGAGGGACAGAGAGAGAGAGAGAGAGGGTGACACAGGATCCGAAGAGGGCTCAGGGCTGACAGTGGAGAGCCCAATGCAGAGCTTGAACTCACAAATCCAATGCAGGGCTCCAACTCCTGAACCATGGGATCTTGAGCCGAGCCAAAGTCAGATGCTTAACTGACTGTGCCACTCAGTACCCCCAGGATTCACACTTTACGTGCTGTTGGTCTAGAGGGGCAGGATTCCTCTGCAAGCTAGAGAATCGGTGTGGACCTCAGAGCAGAGACAACCTTTCACAAACACCTTTGCCACTTTTGTAAAGAATTGCTACTTCTTCCTCCTGGGCCACGCCTCCCTTTGGAGCTGCTGGGGGAGAGAAGCAGTGGAAGAATTGGAGGAGGGAGGTGATAAATCACCTTAAATCTGTTTTAAAATCTCCATTCTCAAAAGCTTTTAGTTTCTAACAACGCTTGACTCTGTAAGAGGCACTAGCCCCTTTTGGAGCCAGCTGAGTAACGGAATGCCGCTTCTAACAGACTGGCTGGCCGGCTAAGGTAGCAATGGTGTTTAAATTTCAGTATCAGTAACACGGGCTGGAAACGCCTAAAGCAGAAGGCACGGAAGGGGTATCAGGGCACGTTTTCGCTCCTCCAACTGCCCTGGGGGCTAGAAATGGAAAGTTTTCTGTGACAGAGTTTATTTTTGCAACCCAAAATTTTCCTCTCCTTTGAAAATTAAGGCAGCCTAAACTAAGCCTTATATTTGGGCCAATACAGCAGTAAATTTATGAAGTGAAAAAGTGGAGGTTTTCCTGGTGTCATAAGCTCTTCCACACTGAAAATAAATGTATTACTTAGACGACTCCAGATTTAAGTTTTATTGTCGAACACGTGTGCTGTGATCCAATTAACTTCAGTTTTAGAGTTTTTGAAATTAAACAGCAGCTTGGAGCATCCATGTATTTCTGCTTTTATTGCAATGCTGTGTCCTGAAAACAAATAAAAATCACGGTCTGAAAACCGGCTTCGAGTTTTGTATGCACCTGGATGCAGAAAGTTAGAAAACATCCCTTTTTAATGACGCCAACATGTTGAAATTTAGAATGTAGGTGTCTTTTTAAACAATGCCTGTATCTTAGATCATTCTCTTTAATATATAATGGTGCATATGTATCCATGAACCATGAAATTCAGTTGGTAAAGGTGGAGACACAGGACCAAAAGCAATTTTCTAAAACTTCCCCACGGAGCTCTGTTTGTCCTGACCTGGCAAGGCTGCTGCTTTTTAATTCAGCCCTTCTTTTGCATACAGAAGTACAGACTTGCTGAGCTGAGCCAAATCTGTCTATCCAATTACTGGGTAAGAGAGCTGACTGTAGCTTTAGGCAAAACCTGTAATCTGTAAAACTCTATAGTATCAGTGACAGCCTAATGAAAGGGAAGGACCAATAGCGAATATATGTTACTTGAGTGACACACAGATGCACAGTTCTCTACAAATCAGCTGCTTCAGATCTAACGCCAAAGAGCAATGAAATATTTGTAACCTTGAAAAACGTTATCACTCAATACCTCCGCAATAATTTTTAGCTAGAATGGTTTACAAACAGGCACAAAGTCAGCAATGGATTGCCGGTCGCTTAGCTGAGGTCTCATGGGGATTACTTTAATTACCTTCCATAGAACCTGATTTACCGACTCGTATTCGCCATCTCTAACTATTTTAGTGACCTTATAATATTTGGCAAAATTATATTTTGCTAAGATTTAGGTTTGTAAGGAGAATGAATTCAAGGATCATATTTGATTATATTTTATCACGCAAAATCCAATAAAGACTTCAACTTAAGATAAAGAGTTAATCTCTACAAAAACATAATATTGAGTGAAGGAAGCCAGATACCAAAAATGTCTATACTCCTGGATACCATGTGTATGAAATACAAAGGCAAGCACAAATTTATCTGTCTTCTTTCAGGTCGGGAAAGGGAATATCTTTGGGGAGATCGGAAGGCATTATGATTGGGAATAACATTTTATTCCTTGCCTATTCCTCGCTGGGTCTGTTGTTCATTCTGTGGTAATACACCGAGCTATACACTTATGATTTGTATCCTCTTTGGTCGACATGTAATAAGCCAGGTGAAAGTGTTAAAAATGTTAATTTCTACAACGTTACACTAATGTCTCAAGAAAGGAAGGATTAATAAAGATGAGCATGGGTGTGGCATTTCTGAGCCGAATATTAATTTCAGAGTCATAAAACACAGAGCTAGTAAAAGATTTTTTTAAAAAGAAATTGAGATTATTTCCCATTTTAGTTTTTAAAAACAATTCCATTTTCTATGGAAAAAGAAAATTGGTTCAATCTATATTGGACTGCAGTGGGAAGGTGAATCCTTTTTTCTCATGCATGGAAACACAGGCAAGAATAAAATCAGAGCAGGGTATACTTAAGAGGGTATTTTAATTCATGTTATCAGTATATCTTATAAGAAACCCAAGACCTTGTAAGCAACGTTTTGCTGGGCTGAGCATTTTTAGTGCTAATGAAATTTCATGGCCATTATCATGGCCATCTGGTAATCAATACCTGGAATATCTACTCCAGTAGAAATAAAAACCTTGGTAAAATGTTTCCATTTATAGTTTTTTTTTTTTTTTTTTTTGGTAGAGGTGGGAGCAGATAATAGATAACAGTAAATGTCTGTCTCTATCCTCCAGCAGCCATTCAATTTTTAACAGTTAATGGCTTAACTTGATTTTTTATTTCTTTTCACGTTTTTTTTAAAGATAATGGCAAGAAATTCCATCGGAGTTTAGCCTCATTCCATAGTACAAGGCAGATTATTTTGTTCTTAATTTTTAAATTCATTTTACCACTGTTTGTTGAGGGCTTTGTAGCTGCAGGGCCATGGCAAAAACAGTCATGTAGAAAAACATGGGCTCTGCCTTGAGCTTATGATCTAAAAGGAGTATTTAATTATTCATCCAATATACAGTTTTTTAAGTGGCTACTATGGGATAAGCTCTGTTCTGAGTTCTGAGGATCTTGAGGAGAGAGGAACATCATTCAAATACATGTTTCCATGGAATTTATGTTCTCCTGGGAGAGAGGGAGACACAGAATCCGAAGCAGGTTCCAGGCTTTGAGCTGGCAGCACAGAGCCTGACACGGGGCTCGAACCCACCAACTGTGAGATCATGACCTGAGCTGAAGCCAGACACTTAAGGGACTGAGCCACCCGGGTGCCCCATTATTTTAATCAATAGGTTATAATCAATGATTGTCTTTATTCCTTTTGTTGCTCGAAATTATTTTGCTGGCTTTCAAGTTAGCTTCTGAGTCCCTTTGACATATACTCCTTTGACAGCCTCCTTGCTTTCCAGAACAACAAAAGCTCTAGATTCATCGGTTACTTTCTCTGGTTCAGTCTCAGAATTAGTCATTTCTCTCTGTTCCTGTAGTAGAGGCCTTCTTTGCTCCTCTCAGTCTCTGATTTCAGGCTGAGTCCTTCTCGTCTGAGGACCCCTCTTCTCCTGATTTTCAGTTACTCATGTATTTTTTCCATTTCCAGTGCTCTTCTTCCCTTTATGTAGATCTGACTTTCCACACAGTACCATTTTCCTACAGCCTGAAATCTTGTAACATTTCTTGTAGAACAAATCTGATTGCGGTGAATTCTCTCAGCATCTGTTCATCTGGAAATATTTTTAGCCCACTTTCATTTTTCAAGGATATTTTCTGCTAGATATGTAATTCATGGGTGACGGCTTCTCCTTTCAGGGCTTTCTAGATGTAGCATTGTCTTCCGGCTTACATTGTTTCTGGTGAGAAGTCACTGGTTATTCTTACCACTGTTCCTCTGGAATGTGTCTTTTTTCTATTTTTTTCCTTTTGCATTGGTTTTAACATTGGATTAGAATGTGCTAGATATAGTCTCCCCACCCCCCCATTGTTCCTTCTTGATTTTTAAAATATTGCTTGAGGTTGGGACACATGAGTGGCTCAGTTGGTTAAGCTCCTGACTTTGGCTCAGGTCAGGATCTCACATTTGGTGAATTCAAGCCCCACATCAGGCTCTCTGCTGTCAGCACAGAGCCTGCTTCAGATCCTCTGTCTCTCTCTCTCTCTGCCCCTGCCAATCTCTCAAAACTAAATAAACTTTAAAAATAAAATAAAATGAAATAAAATATTGCTTGAGGTTGATTGAGACTTTTGGATTGGTGATTTTGTATTTTTTTTTCCTCAGCCGTTATTTTAAAAAAGTTTGTTTTTCTGTCCCTATCTCTCCTTCCATTCCCAACTCAATTTGTAGGTATACTGCCTGCCTGGTGTTTTCCCACACGTCACTAGCTGGTAAGAGTCCCAATGACTCCCAGCTGTGTGCCAGTCTGGACTCTGTGTTCATCTCATTGTCCTCTGGCATGTGTCTTCTAGGCTTTGTGGTATCTTGTCCTCATGTGCACAGCTTAGTTTTCAGTTAATGACTAATGGAAACCTCTAGGAACATTTCTGGAGCTCTTACTCTGTGCAACTTTCTTCTCTCCAAGACTCTTTCCCGCAAATTCCAGGCCCCTTAGCAGCCCTGAGGTTCACTGTCCTCAGTGCAGCCGGATGGCCATGATCTGCTGGGGCTGCATGTCCCCGGACTACAGTCTGGAACGTACCCCCAGGCAGAAAGCTGGAGCTCACCCGGGAACTTCCCCTCACTTAGGGATCATAATGCTGTGTTGCCTGTTATCTGTTTCTGAAAATATTTGTTGCATTTGTTTTCTAGTTTTATAGGTGTTTATGTGAATAGTGCTGATTTGATACTAGTTACTTTTTCCTGGTCAGGAATAAACGTTGAGTAAATTTTGCGGTATGTTAGAAAGTGATAAATGTTAGGAAACAAACAAACAAACAAACAAACAAACAAACCAAACAATAGATTTGGAGTATGGAGGATGGATAATGCTGGGTGAGGGAGATATAATTTGAAATTTTAGATAATTCAGCATGATGAGTACAAATAGAGTACTCTAGATGCCTGAAGAAGAGACTTCGAAACAATTGAGGGGTGTCTGGAAAGTTTGAGCCCAGGGAGTTCTGCATCTAGTGTAAGACCTGAAGGATTACCAATGGGATAGGATACAAGAGTGCTGAAAAATGCTGGATTTTACAGATTCAGGGAGAGGTTTCAGAGCACAGAGCAAGTTTGGCAAAATAGAAGTCATTTTTTTGATTGCTGGAGTAATATTGTATGATAAAGCAGAGAACAAGTCGTAGAGGGTCTTGGAGCCATATTGAAGGTTTGCACTTGGTCCTCTGGGCCTCGGAGCCCCATGAAAGGGTTTTACACAAGTCTGAAACTTGATCATCACCTCTGACTCAATGTATCCCATGTCTATGTGCTGGGGTTATTAGTGAAGGTGATGAGATTCATCATAACCCTTGGCCAGCTAAAATGTAACATGGAGATTGCCGGTGGGCTGCAGTTAAGCTTGGGAGGGGCATGGGTCTCTTAGAATGCCAGAGACCTGCCTAAGCCCCTGAACTGCTGAATGCCCAGGCTGGCCCTCCCAGATGTTTCTGCAGTTCTTGAGGGGACTGCATTATCTAAACATTGCAGGCAAAGTTTAACAAAACAGTAGGGCACAGAGACCCTTGTTGCATATCTCTGATTTGATTATTCTGTTGTGATTGTTCACCTTTAAGTCACGCACCCTTTGTTTTTGCATGCCTGAAATGTCACCACAAGCCAAATGAGACCTTGACACTGCAATAAATGAGATTATGAGTGAGACGAACGGCATCTTCATCTGCAAACATTGACCCCCTGCCTTCTCTCTTTCTTAGCAAAGTGTGAAGTAGTCTTTCATCAGTTGATGCAGGGTTTGTTGGCCATTACTGGCATCTATGAAGTCAGAGGGTTGGAAATAATGGCATCAATTGTTTCTTTTATAAATGAGTCCACTTTTTAAGTGGAGTGTTCAAGTTTTGTATCCATATCAAAAGCCAATGTCAAATGCTTAACACAAGAGTTCCATGGGGAAATAAAAGAGGTCCTTGAAAAGATAAAGCTTTTCAAATGAATTTGTGGGTCCCATAATTTTTGAGAGGTAAAGTGGCCTCCATATAAAAAAAAATTGATGGGGAAACTCTACAAACAGAACATAAGCCTTTGTTTTCTTTTTTTAACATTTATTCATTTTTGAGAGTCAGAGAGGGACAGAGCATGAGCAGGTGAGGGGCAGAGAGAGAGGGGGTCACAGGATCCAAAGCAGGCTCCAGGCTCTGAACTGTCAGCACAGAGCTCGATGCGGGGTTCAAATTCATGGACTGCGAGATCATGACCTGAGCCCAAGTCAGACGCTTAGCAGATGAGCCACCCAGGTGCCCCAAGCCTTTGTTTTCTTAATCATCACCATTAAAAGAAGTAAAAGATTGAATTTTAACAGAAGATAGTCAATTGAATTATGATACTTGTTAGTGCATGAAAAAAAATTCTGGACAGAGGGAATAAAGTGTTTATACTGAAGGGTTTGTAGAATCACAGAAGAGAGAGTGGAATAGAATGAAAAGAAAGCCAGCGAATGAGAAATCAGCTTTTTTTTTTTTAATTTCCATGCCAGATGGGCCAGATAGAAAATCAGTTGCTTTCTATTTTTCTGATATTAGACTTGATTCAACGCAATTCAACAAATATTGATTGGGCTTCATGCTACGTACTAGGGGAATGAAAGATGGCGACTGAGACTCTGTTTTCATACCAAAGGCACTTATAAACTTTTGAGGAAGCCCAAGCTTCTAATTATTTGTTACAGATAGCAGGATAAAATGAATGGCTTCCATCTTGATTTGGGAGAAAGAAAATGTGAACATTTAAGTGCAGTAAAAAGCACACAAAATAAATGCCACAAGAGGTGCAAAGAAACTGCAGCAGGAGACTTGGATAGTTGTGCAGGGTAGAAAAGTTATTCCAGGAAAGGCATGCAATAATGAATGTGACAGGCATATTTAAAAAACATCGTGTGTTCTTGAGTGGTTGGAGCTCAGGGCAGTAAATGAGATTAGTTTGGTGCTGACAGGAGATGGTGTTGCCGCCGTTCCCGGACCCCCATTAGTAGGGTCTGCATCCTTTTCTTAGCTGCACTGAGTTTTAGCTGCAATGAGATAACCCCTGTATCTTTTTTCAGAGAACTACCCTTGGTGAATGGGAGCCATCTCAACAGGTAGCTTATCGACTCTGCATCTGCAGCCCCCTAGTCAGTGACTAACTGGCATGGGGGTAAAAAGGAACAACCCCTTTTGTCTCAAGGTAGGGTAACTGATGTAACTCACACTCCCTGATGTAACTTATGCTCCCCCACAGCCTGTGGGACCAGGCTGAAGCAAGACTCCAACTGAGTTCATGTTCTTGCTTCATTCCTCTTCCTCCCCTGTCCCTAAAAACAACTCAGAAATACAAATGGCCGATGGACACATGGAAAGAAGGTCAACTTCATGTATAATTACAGAACTGAAAGTTGAAACAAAGACACCATTCTTTTCCTATCAGACTGGCACTTTGTCAAATATATGGCATAGTTAGAATTAGCACTTTGTCACGAGCATCGCACACACATGTAGTTTTACTCATTTGTTATTTCACTTTTAGTCCATCTTTGCCTAGAAAAGTGAAAAAGCGTATTATTTTTATCAAGTAGAATAAATTGTGCCTTTGTGTCTTCTGGGTTTTCACTTGCTTTCTTCTGGTTATTTTGAAGTCTGTTTCTCTCTCTCTTAAACCTTTTATTGTTCTGGAATTAATTTTGTCATAAGTAATTAAGTAGTAATCTAGCTAAGTTTTCCAACTGTTACTCTACTTTCAAATACCTTTTATTAAATAATCCATCTTTACTCCATTATTTAAAAATTCCATCCTTATTACAGCCTAAATCCCCAGAGGCATTTGGATCTGCTTCTGGATTCTGTTTCATTGCTATGTTTCTTTACTTCTCCACCTGTACAATGCTACTTTAAACATTGTATTTTTAGTTTTTATTTTTATTTTTTTAATGTTTGTTTATTCTTGAGAGAGAGAAAGAAAGATATAGCACACGAACAGGGGAGGGACAGAGAGGGAGACACAGAATCTGAAGCAGGCTCCAGGCTCTGAGCTGTCAGCACAGAGCCTGGTGCAGGCTTGGACTCACAAACTGCAAGATCATGACCAGAGCCAAAGTCAGACGCTGACTTAACTGACTAAGCCACCCAGTGTCTCTTTTTTTTATTTAAAAACTTTTCTCCTTTTATCCAGCTTTTCTGAGGTATATTGATGAAGAAAATTATTTAATTTAAAGTACACAATATGATGATTTTACATACATATAAGTTGTAAATTATTTATAAAATATTTGCCACAATTAAGTTAATTAGCATATCTATCACCTCATATAATTATCTTTTAGTTATTTTTGTTGTGATGAGAACCTGATAAATTAATCTCAGAAGATTTCAACTATGTAATTGAATATTATTAATTATAGTCACCATTTTGTACATTAGTTACTCAAAACTTATTCATCTTATAACTGAAAGATTGTCCTCTGACCAACATCTCCCCATTTCCCTGGTAAACATCATCTACTCTCTCTTCCTAGGAGTTCATCTTTCTTTGCCACATATAAGTGAGATCAAACAGTATTTGTCTCTCTGTGTGAGGCTTATTTCACTTAGGATAATGCCTTCCAGGGTCAGCCATGTTGTCACAAATGACAGGTTTTCTTTCCCTTTTTAAGGCTAAATATATTCCAGTGGGTGTGTGTGTGTGTGTGTGTGTGTGTGTGTGTGTGTCTATACTACCATATCTTCTTTATCCTTTTATACACCAGTGGACACTTGGGTTGTTTCCATATCTTAACTTCTGTAAATAATGCTGCAATGCACATGGGGGTGTGGGTATCTCTTCAAGTTACTGTTTTTGTGTCCTTTGGACATATGCCCAGAAATGGGATTGCTGGATCATACGGTAGTACTATCTTTAATTTTTTGAAAACTCTCTATAATGTTTTTTAAAATTTATTATTTTAGAGAGAGAGCACACAAGTGGGGGAGAAGGACATGGAGAGAAAGAGAGAGGCTCCATGCTGCACACCCCAATGCAGACTCATGACCCAAGCTGAAATCAATAGTCAGACTCCACTGACTGAGCCACCCGGGTACCCCAAGAACTCTCTGTAATGTTTCCTACAGGGGCTTCACCACTTTATACTACCCCTAACAGGGCATAAGGATTCCTTCTTCTCCACATCCTTGCTAATGTTTGTTATCTCTAGTCTTTTTGATAACAGTCATCCTAGTAGGCATGAGATGGTATCTTGTGGTGGTGTAAACTTGCATTTTGCTGATGACTAGTGATTTTGAACAACTTTTTATGTACTTGCTGGCCCTTTATATACCTTCTTTGGAAAAATGTCTATTCAGATCCTTTCCCGATTTCTTAATTGAATTATTTTACCTTTTTGCTATCGAGTTGTATGATATACATAATATATCTATATATCTATACCAATCTTTACAATGTTCCTTATATATTTTAGATATTAGCCTCTTATCAGATATATGGTTTGCATAGCTATTAATTTTAAAGCCTTGCTTCCCTTAATCGTAAACATCTTTATTTTTCATAGGAATCTCATTAAATTTAGAAATTCAACGATTAATATTATTTTATCTTATTGACATTCCCTATAAAATATCATGATATATCTATTTATTCATCACCTATATGGCTCTAAACAATAATTTGAAGGGTTTTTTCCTTCTCTTTTTTGTGGTGTGTATATCTTCTACACAGGCCTATTGAGATTTAGCCATAGACTTTTGCTATTATAGGTAGTATTTTTAAATTCATCATATTGTGTAATTGGTTATTGTTTGTATCAAAAAATTGTTGACTGTGTCTAATTAATTTGTAAATATTAGACTGCGTCCCTACCAGGTTTTCTTTAGGGATAGGATTTTGCTTTTTTTGTTGTTTTTTAAACATGTGAATTGTTCAATCTTCAAAAATCTGACAGACTTGGTTTATTTAAATGGCTTAAGAACAAAAAGAAGCCATACTACCAAATTCCATTTGTGAAGCCAGAAATCACTATTCCATAGAAGGTTCCTCCAAAGGAAATGACAGATCAGTCTTGTTTGTGAAAATTATGCAAAATTACTGAATAAAATCTTATCAGTTCTAGGTTTTTCTTTCAGTTGATAGTCTGAAATTCTGCACACATACTGGCATACCATCTGCAAACTTACAAACTGTAAGTTTACCTTATTTCTTAGAGTAATACCTTATATTTCTCTCGTCTAATGCATTGGTGCTTTGCAAACAATAGTAAAATGGGATTTCTCTGCTTGTTCCTGATGTCATGGGAAACATCTTATTTTTCGTTATTAAGCATGGTAATTAGATGAATATTAGCATAATGCCAAGGAAGTATCATTCTCTCCTAGTTTTGCTGAGATTTTTTTAAATGTAGGAATGTAATTTGAATTGTATCAAAAGTTCTATTTGGCATATTTTGAGGCAATTATTAGGATATTTCCTGGTCCTATCAATGTCCTATTTAAAATCAATGAAGTTCTGAATATGGAATCATTTTTGCACTCTTTTTTTGCCATTTATCTATATACTTGCTAATATTTTATTTAGCATCTTTGTATAATTTCCACAAGTGAGATTGATATATTGTTCTTTTGTGTTTTTTTTATTTTGGTGGGTTATCGGTATTAGGTTTCTTATCAGAATTTTGATGATTTCAAGAAAGGTATTTGAAAAGCTTCTTCCTTATGCTTTGGAATAGTTTAAATAGACAAGATATATCTGATGTTTGAAGGTTGAAAAAGTTCACTTCTCCTGACTCCTTTTTAAAAAACCTCCACCTGGAAAAACTCTGGCAGAAAGCCCACTAAAGGTGAAATGGTTGACCTTGAGTGTGGGCTTAGCAATTTTTTTTCTTTATCGTTTTCTAAATTCAGGAGATTTTTGAAACACATTTTATACTAAATCAAGGAGAAATAAAGGAGAGAAAGGATAGGAGAGAAAGAAAGGGTAAGATAACTTTCTGTGGGCTGAAGGTGGTTAGTGAAACTGTCAAGAGAAAGCTTATTGAAGAAGCTGTTGTAAAAGTCCAGGAAGAAATGCTAAGGATATATGTGTAAGAGCAGTGGCCAAAAAGGAGGGGATGAATAGAGTTGATAGTTAAAGCCTTGAGTCTGGATGAAATAGACGAGGGAGAAATTATAGAGATAAGAGAGTAAACAGAGGTGAAGTCAGAACCCTAGGACATGCCAAGCACTTAGAGGCACTCAACAGTTATGTGTGGATGTATGAAGAAATAAACATAAGTAACATGTGCCTGGAAGCTCTCAGCACAACACACTAAGAGAAATCATCAGAGATGAATTTGGAGGAAGTGAGAGGTCATGTTGACCTAAGCCAGGAAAGATAGGATCTTCCAGCAAGAGGAGATTCGTCATCAGGGTGAAAGTTTGCATGAAGATCTTTTAGCATTAGCAGATCACTGGCATCTTTTGAGAGAGTGGTTTTATGGTGGGGAATAAACCTCCATGAATAGCGGGAGATAGGTCAAGTCAAGGGAACAAGGGACTAACGTGACAACTTAGGTAGCATCAGAGTGGAGGGAAGGTTTTTCAGACAGGCAATGAATGGTAGAACAAGGAAAGCATGACCTTGCTTGGTGCTTTGGGTTACTTTGGCTACCAGAATTACTGATTAAAAAATAAATTATTTCACTTCTGGGGTACCAGGATGGCTCAGTTGGTTCAGCATCTGACTTTGGCTCAGCTCATGATCTCATGGTTCGAGTTTGAGCCCTGCACTGGGGCTCTGTGCTAACAGCTCAGAGCCTGGAACCTGCTTCCTATTCTGTGTGTTTGTGTCTCTCTGTCTCTGCTCCTCCCCTGCTCATGCTTTGTTTCTCTCTCTCTCTCTCTCTCTCTCTCAAAAATAAACATTAAACAACTTTTATTTAAAAAATAAATTATTTCACCTCTTCCATTGGATCGAGCTGAATTTTTAAACTGACCAGAATAACTCAGGAATACATTTTTTTCCCCTCCATGATTGAAGAAAAGATCTCCATATTGGTCTGAGATACCAGGGAACTTTATTAATGAACACTGAAGAATTCTGAGTGTAGGCAGTTTATTTTCTGGTGAACACTATTTGTTTTCCTTTCTTCATAGCAGTACCAACTGTGGAACATTTACGTTAACTCCTCCAAAACAAACAGAGTACTATCTGTGTACCTTCAAGTTGCAAGTTCACTTTCCTTTTTGAGAAGGCACGGCTGTTTTTGTTTTTGGAGAGCCAAGTTCTCTGGCAACTGTGCCAAGGTTCATTTTGCCAATTCTTCATAAAATAGCAGGCCTTATCTTGGCCTCTCATTCTGAAAGTGTCCTGAGTTTGGAAGTGACATGGATGTCATTGGGGAAGGGCAGCCTTGATCACTGACCTTGCATTTTTGAAAACATTTTCCAGTGAAAGTGATTGTTATTTTGAAATGGAAAAAGCTACACATATCATATATGTTTCACGTCTGAGACTTACTGGAGATAAGATAATGTACTAGAAGCATAATATGTTCACAGCGATTACACAAGGCTTTGGGATAATCTTTTACCGACAAGGTGGGGGGGAAGGTAGCAACGTTTTTTTTATTAAAAAAATTTTTAGTGTTTATTTATTTAGAGAGACAGAGACAGAGAGCATGAGCAGGGGAGGGGCAGAGAGAAAGAAAGACAGAATCTGAAACAGGCTCCAGGAACACAGAGCCCAATGCTGGGTTCGAACTCATCACCCATGAGATCATGACCTGAGTCAAAGTCAGATGCTGCACTGACTGAGCCACCCAGGCGCCCCTGGGAAAGTAGCAACTTAACAGTATAGAATATAATCATCTACAGAACATAACTAGCATTGCAAACTAGGAAACAGCTGCTGGTGTTTGCGAAGGTCTGAAACCACTCCAAGGGTCATTCTTTTCCCAGTTGTTGTCAAAGCAAGCCAGTGGCTTCCAGGAAGACAGTTTGGCAGGTTCTTAAAAAAACCCCGAAATGCATTATTACATATGATCCAGCAATCACACTCTTTGGTATTTACCCAAAGGAGGTGAGAACTTATATCTACACAAAAAACCTGCATATAATTGTTTCTAGCCACTTTACTCATAATTGCCTGAACTTGGAAGCAATCCAGTTACTTTCAGTAGGTGAAGGGACACACATACTGAGTACATCCAGACTGTGGACTATTACTCAATGCTAAAAAGTAATGGACTATCAAACCATGAGAAGATATGTAAAAACCTTAAATACATATTTCTAAGTGAAAGAAGCCAATTTGAAAATGTGATATACTATTTGATTCCAACCATATGACCTTCTGGAAAAGCCAAGTTGGGGACCGTAAAAAAGGTCAGTGGTTACGAAGGATTGGAGGGCGGGGGAAGGGGTAAACAGGCAGAGCACAGAGGGTTTCTAGGGTGAAAAATAGTCTGTATGACACCATAATGAGGGATGCATGTCATTATACATTTGTCCAAAGCCATAGAGTGCCTACCACCATAAGTGAACCATAATGAGAACTGTGGACTTTGATTATGCTGATTGTATCACTGTAGATTCAACTGTAACAAATGTCCCACTCTCCTGTGGGGTTGTTGATCATGAAGGAGGCTGTGCAGGGGTGGGCAAGAAGTATAAGGGAAATGTCTGTACCTTCCCCCCACTTTTGCTGTGACCTGAAACTGGTCTAAAAATAGTCTTCACAAAACACAACAAATGGCAATCTTACTTGTGATCTCAATCTTCAGAATGAATTTGGTGTCACTCTTCATTTCCCCTCACATAGCATTCTGGGATAATTCAAGACCCTTGAAAACATGTTCTGAGATATTAATCGTGGATGAGTTGAGGGGAAAGGGATAAGGGTGTTAATGTTTACTCCTTTCAAAACGTTGGTTGAAGGAAATATATATGTCAGATCCCCCTTTCTCATGGGATGTTTGCAAAGCTGATGGAAACACTTTGGCACTTTGCCTTCTCAGACTCTTCCCACGTCGAAGAGACTATATCTTCATCGGATATTCTGGATAGTCGCTCTTCTGAAAGAGTACACTGGCGTTTCTTAAAGATCCATAAATATTTGTAGAATATTGAATGATGGTGAAGGGTGAAATACAGTTTTTCTTTTCTGATTATAAGCTCCCCTTCTCTTCTGGGAGAGGGACCTTCTCTATAGACTTTGAGGAATAGAAAGCTATTTATTTCATTCTAAAGCTTTGTCTGAGACTAGAATCTGTGGGAAAATTTTTTTATCTTTGGGATTAAAGAGAATTGATTAGAGGGTATGAAACTACATTCATGAGAGCAATAAACCCTTTTTATTCCCTCCCATATATAGTGGGTAGTAGTTGGATTTTATGCCTGTGGGATAATCAGGATTTAAAACATAATATGAAAAGCAAATTTTTTTTTCTTCTAGAAATTACATACTGGTTAGATAAAACAAATAACATACATACATACTTTCGGAAATCATGCATTTTGAAAATGTGAGAGCATTTTATTTTCCTGTGCCTTGGAAACAGAATGTTAGTGTATCTATAACTAATGGTTCAGGGTATGTGCATTGGGAGGGAAAATGTCTCCTAAAATTTCAGGTCCTTCCAGACATGTTATATGACAATAGGGTTGTTGCAGGTGTATCACAAGTTAAGTTGGAGATTCTATTGGAGTAGGGTGGGTCCTTAGTTCATATGATTGGTGTCCTCATAAAAAGAAAAGAAGAGACACAGAACAATGACAGTCATGTGAAGACATAAATGGAAATTGGAGTTAAACTCCCATGAACCAAGGAATGCTTGGGGATAACAGAAGCTGGAAGAGGCCAGAGAGGATCCTCCCTGGAAGGAGTGTGGGTGTGCTGGGGCGCCTGGGTGGCTCAGTCGGTTAAGGCTCCGACTTTGGCTCAGGTCAGATCTCATGTTCATGGGTTCGAGCCCCACGTCAGGCTCTGTGCTGACAGCTAGCTCAGAGCATGGAGCCTGCTTCAGATTCTGTGTCTCCTTCTCTCTCTAACCGCCCCCCCGTCTCATACTCTGTCTCTCTCTGTATCAAAAATAAATAAAACATTAAAAAGTAAATTTAAAAAAAAAAAGGAGTGTGGGTCTGCCAACAACTTGACTTCTACTCTCCAGAACTGTAAGAGAATGAATTTCTATTATCTTAAGCTATCTCAGTTTGGAGTACTTTGCTATGGTAGCCCTAGGGGATTACTCCCTGACATAAACATAATGTATATATTTTAAAAATCATAACAAATGTCCAAATATTGAGAAATGAATTAGTTCATTGTGGTATGTCAATAAAATATTTTATTACCTATATATCTGACAACACAGAAAAGTCAATAATAGTAATAATATGGTATGTATACAATTATTACAATCATAGAAGAACGATATATGTATAACAATAGAGGTTTAGAAAAAAATCTTTATTCTTATGTAATTGGTAGAATACAGTACAATATTTTTGCTTATTGCTTCTTTTATTTATTTAATATATATTTTTTGTTATTTTTATTTTTTAACATTTATTTATTTTTGAGAGACAGAGAGAGATAGAGCTCAAGCAGGGTAGGAGCAGAGAAAGGAGGAGACACAGAATTCGAAGCAGGCTCCAGGCTCTGAGCTCTTGGCATAGAGCCCGATGGGGGGCTCGAACTCATGGACCGTGAAATCATGACCTGAGCTGTAATTGGACGCTTAACCGACTGAGCCACCCAGGCGCCCCAATTGCTTCTTTTAATAGAAGTAACAGACATTTGATATATAGCGGGATTCTCACACAGAGAAATGGGACACCGAGGCTTTCTTTGTCCAGGAAACAACTTTATTCATTGAGCCGGCACAGGCTCAGTGGGTTTGTACCCAAAAAACGGAGCCCCTGAGAGCAGTGGGGTGTAGCCTTTTATGCAATTTCTACTTCTTTGTCTCCCATATATGGTGACACATATAGTCTGACTGGACACAGTCCAGGTTACAGAGTCCAGTCAGAGCTATGCACACGCGTGCCTTTAGTAGTTGGCTGGGCCAGGTGGCCATTCTTTGTTCCAGCGAGGCCTCCAGCACATTCCTTAGGGAGGGGCTCTACCTCGCCCACAGATACAAACAATTTTTTAAAGTAAGTCACAAAAACAGTTTACACTAAAAGTCATTTTAAGTTAAACTGATATTTGAACCAAATACAATTCATGCATTGGCTTAATGAAATTTCCTCTTTGTTGTTACGTTTAAGCCTGAACTAGCAGCATATATTTTAAAATGAGGTAAATGGTCCTAAAGGATTTAGGATTTGTGGAAGACTTCACCATCTTTAGATTATACTGACTCTAAGATGCTGAACTTCCTGCTAACTGGGGCTAAAAGAGAGTTTGGAAAAAAATGTCATGGCCAACCAACGTAGAAAGCAACAGGCCTAGAAGCTTACAACTCTTTCTGCTTATTTTGTAGAATCTAAACTATAATTAATACCTCAAGCCCACAAAATGAGCAGGATTGGAGGGCTTGGCTTCTAGAGAAATATTTGCAGTGAAAGTTAAGAAGCTGGTGAAACATCTTATTAAGCTAGCCCATCCATATAAATACCATAGTCTGTGTAGTGATGAAATCTTGCTGGAAGGTTCCAAGTGAGCTTTCAAAGCCGGGGTCAGTTTTCATTATACAACTGGAGTTGGCTGTTTCTCGGTCAGCTGAACTTTGTGCAGGAGTATGGCCTTCTGGCTTTCCTAAAGCAACAACAAACAAAACAAAACATATATGTTTATTTATATACACATACATATACACATATGTACATAAAACAAGTATATGTATTTATAGACATATATACATATATATTTAACACACGTATACATATAGCTCCTCTTTTTCTTTTTTTTGAGCCACAGACAAAGCTTATTAGAGTATCAGGTCAGAAAGGAAGGCTAATAGGAAGGCTCCCTTTACAGAGAGGGAACATTCAAAAGTGAATGCCCCCATGTTGCTCCGCTTTCTAAAGGCTGTTTTGGGAAATCAGTTTGTCATTTTGGTGAGTCTCAGAGGTATTAACAAGTGGCAAATGTGGAAGAATTAAAATATAATCTTATGTCACCGAGGAGCCCTTGCCTCAGTAAAATGTGGTTGTTATTTATTTCTATAGTAAAATAGAAATATAGGTTCTTAGTGAATCACCCACTAAGAGTCAGTTTACATAATGATTTGCATCTTCATCACAAAACCACCAGTATGTAAAGCAACAAATGCCTTTTGGGATTTCTAATCAGATTTTCCTTTTTGACGGACTAGCTGAATAATGTGGCTGTTTGGTAAATCCAGCAGTACAAACAGTCAAATCATTTACTTAAACATTTTCCAAGAAAAATGCTATGGATGAGAAAAGCAATGCAAGCAAAGGGTATTGTTGTAGATTTGGTCCTCATTCTGCACTTGCGAGGGAGGGAATCTTTCAAATCTTTCAAGTGTTTTGTAATCATCTATACAACCATCTCATGGATTCATCTTGGTAAAATCTCTCTTAGATATTTATTGTCTTAGTAAATGAAAGCTTGGTGAGAATAAATAAATACATTAATTTAATTTAATAATAATAAATAAGTTTATTTATTTATATATTTATTTTTGAGAGAAAGGGAGGGAGACAGAGAGAGAGAGAATGAGAGAGAGAGAAAGAGACTGGGTTGGGGAGCAACAGAGAGGGAGGGAGACGACAGAGAATCCCCAGCAGGCTCTGCACTGACAAACTTCAACTGACTTCTCACTGACAAACTGTTCATGACCTGAGCAGAAATCAAGAGTTGTCACTTCCTCTATTGAACCACCCAGGTGCCCCATCAATGAGAACAAATAGAGCACCAGGGAAGTAGGAGGAAAACATATTCATGTATTATTTGAAAAAATAGTCCTATATTTTCTACACTGTGGGCAAAAACAATTGCTCCGGACCTTCCTAATATGCAGTTCCCAGCTGGATACTAGTTGTACTTGGGGTAATAAAGTCTTTGGACAATTCTTGGTGGGCATATATCTTCTGGGAGCCTTGGCAGGAACACTTTGCTTTACAGGCCACTGAGTAGGTCCATGAATAAAAACTTTCCAATCTAAAAGTTGATAAGCTCCCTCTCATACAAAGAGGAATCCGAATCACCAAGAAACATTTTCTAGGTAGGAATATGATCTCAGAATTAGGGTTCTTGATGTGAGAATGCACAATTGTGCTTTTCGTTTGAATGGCCCTAAAAATAAATAGGCCTTTTACCAAAAGTTAAGATGATTGTTACCCTGGTGTTAGTGTTTAGTTTCTTGAAGTAGGCTAGATGCGCCTAAGAATACAAAGATAAAAGGAGAAAATTGCCTACACTTGCCTGGATTCCTGTGGTGTAATCACCCCACCGATGGTTTTTTCCCACTTGAAGACAATACTGCTAACATGGTCCTACCTTCTGCAAACGACACTAACTAGGACTTTGAGAATGTATCTTGTTGTGGGGGATGATTTTATTTGGTGGCCGGTAGGGAGTTTGGGGAACGGACAGTTTCTGGACTTCTCATATATTCTCCCAGGTCATGCAGCATGAAAAGTGGGCCATTTTCTATTGGTATTTTGTAACCTAAGGAATTTTATTATTTTTGTTTATTGGTAATTTCTGGGAAAGGTGGTTCTGAAACACATTTTGTTGATTACCTAGACGTTGTTGTTGTTTTTAAATTTTTTAATATTTCTTATTTATTTTTGAGAGACAGACAGAGACAGTGCGAGCAGGGGAGGGTCAGAGAGAGAGGGGGACACAGAATCCGAAGACAGGCTCCAGGCTGTGAGCTGTCAGGGCAGAGCCTGATGCAGGGCTCGAACCCATGAACCCTGAGATCATGACCTGAGCTGAAGTTGGATGCTCAACCGACTGAGCCCCGGGACCCCTACCTAAACATTGTTAACTTCAGGTCTAAAAAAATCCAAATAAAACTTCTTGAGAGCTAAGATGTGTAATTTTTAGTCTCTCTCTGAGACTCACAGAACTTTATTGTTGTCTACCTTATCTAATAGCCCATGAAAGAGGAAAAGGCCTCCGTCACAGGATGTAATTGTCTTCCTCATGCGTTCAAATAGATAAAACTACCCAGGGCAGGGCACCTTGCCATTTAAATCAAAATTTAAAAGTCTCCCTGTTCTCTTAGTCTAATTAACTCTTGAACAACAAGCTATTTTCACATGTTTGGCTGGATCTCCGTTATGGTAAGTAATGACGGACTGACCAGATGATTGTGACCAAAGACTCTGCATATCTTCAGTATTAAAAACATTACAGGGGCACCTGGGTGGCTCAGTCGGTTGGGCATCCGACTTCGACTTAGGTCATGATCTCCGGGTTTGTGGGTTCGAGCCCCACATTGGGCTCTTGGCTGACAACTAGCTCAGAGCCTGTGTGTGTCTCTCTCTCTGACTCTCCCCTGCTCACGCTGTCTCTCTCTCTCTCAAAAAACAGACAAACAAACAAAAACCATTACAGATAGTCTACCAACAGAATAGATCTCAGAGTAAACAACTGTCCAATCCCAAGTGCCACCAAGTACCTATTCTACATGGACGTTTTGAGATGGTGAATACAGAACTTTTGTAGGCTAACATTCTCATGTTAGCTTGTAAAGAATTTCAAGCTCGTCATTAGCTAGTTTTGCCCTGATTCAATGATAATTATGATGATGTCCGTGAACATTTGCTGAGGTTATGGACCAGGTCATGTGCTTTCCAGGCATTGTTACATTTAATCCTCCCTTCAGCCTTGAGAAGTCTACATAATCTGCAGCAGAAATAGAGACGTGTAGATTTAATTGTTATTTATTTTACTCTATGAATTAGGGAATCCTGAACATGTAGCTAGATGAAAGCTTAAGAAAATATATAATGAATGATCCACCCAAAGAGCCTTTTTTTTTTTTTTTGGTTTGTTATGTGATTTTCACAGATGCTGTGGCGTTTCTAGGCTTCTGTCGCCAATTTGAACTTGTACTGAATACTGAGGAAATGTGACCGAGCAACTTCCACGCTAATCTTTATAAATGAGGACACATTTTAGAACTGAATCATCCCTACATCAAACTAATTTTAATTTACACCCTTTCCCCTCTTTCCACCCTTCTCCATCAATGCAGCGGTGCTTTCAGATTTGGACGGCAATTTCGCTGCTTAGCTTATTTAATTTAATGTGCCGGAGGGCATTTTTCCTACTTGATTCAATAGAACAAGTAACCGGGAAAGGAGTTTCAGCCACAGCGACTGCTATAAACTACTAATTAATACATTGTGGCAGGCTCTCTCCTAACTGCCTTCCAAGTGTTATCTCAATATGCACAGGCACTCAAGAGGTGATGCGATTATTGCTGTTTTGTAGGTGAGGGAACAGTTTCATAGAACTTAAATAAGGAAAGGTCACAAAGCCAGGAAAATGGAGATTCAGTACTTGAAATCAGTTCTGCTTAACTTCTGAGTCATAACATCTGTTCTTTCCTTCATGGTCTCAGTATCTTCTCTTGTCTCTGAGGATATCAGTAGCAGATTTGTTGGAGTTGTCATTTACTTGGCACAGTCTCTGTTTCTTCCAGTTTGCTCTTTTCTGGTGGTTTCTGTCGCTAGCTTTCATGTCACAGGTGAGGTTCTCCACTCTGAGTATACTCAAAATTACCTACGGGCCTTAAGAAAGAATGATGCTTAGGGGGCGCCTGAGTGGTTCAGTCGGCTAATGGTCCAGTTTGGCTCAGGTCATGACCTTGCCATTCCTGAGTCCGAGCCCTGCATCAGGCTCTGTGGTGACAGCTCAGCACATTAAAAAAAAAAAAAAAATGATGCTTCGGACCACCAAAGACCAACCCAATCCAAACCTCTGCGATTGGGGCATATTTCTTCAGAGCTTGCTCGTTGGTTGGTAAGGTCAGATTGTAAGGACAAAGTCTGACCTAACAGACTCCATGACAGAGGCCCCCCTCTAAACTAGAAGGTCTAAGAGTCAGTCTCTCTGGAACCATTAGGCCGTTACACATTGCCCCAGGCAGGAGACCACTTTGCGGTATCCAACCAGGAAAGGCCAGCTACCTCTCCCCACATTCCTAAGGGTGAGGCCTGCAGATGGGAACTTCAGATAGGACCCTGTTACCTAATGTTAAAGTTAACCCGATAGTCGCTGAACAAGACCCTAGGCTCGCCCTGTAATTGGTTGATTTTAAAGGTATTCTAGATGTTATCATTGGATTCCGCCAAAAGTAGCGAATACTCTAGACCATGTGAATGGTTAAACCTGCTGTCAATAATATTGTATAATAATGATTGGATCACTGTACCTGTGTCACAATTTCTTGTAACTCCCCCTTCCCAAGCCCCATAAAAACCCTGCACAGCCCTTGTTCGGGGCTCTCAGCACGGATCCACTGCGTTGGTGAAGGCTGTGAGACCGAACTTAGGCCCCGGCGAGCCTAAGCCGTAATAATAAATGCCCTTTGCTTTTACATGTGTGACTTGGGCTCCCTGGTGGTTTCTGGTTTTGGGGTGATATTGAAATCTTGGGCATTACAAGATCAGGGGCAATGGATGTCTGGACATCTCTGTTTAAATGTGAAAGACGAAAAAGCTGATTGGCACACTCAGGCCCAGATGGTTCAAATGGATCTTTTGAACATTTAAGGAAGAAATAATACCAATGTTATAAAAAATTTGTCAGAAAATAGAGGACAATAGCCCTAATCAACTCATTTCATGAGGTCAGTATCACTCTGATACCCATGGCAGACAAAAGCATTAAAAATACATAAAGAAGGAAAGATAGACACACACACATACCAGTATGACTCATGAGTATAAACACAAAGATTCTTAACAAAATGTTAGTAAACAAATTCCAGGAATGCAAAGTTGGTTTAACACTTGAAAACCAATCAGTGATATTCACCATATTAACAGAAAAAAGGAGAAAAAATATTACCATTTCAACAGATACAGAAAAGTATTCGTGATGAAACATTGAATCAAGTTAGAAACAAAGGGAACTTCTCAATCTGATAAGGGCTTAAATGAAAAACCCATTGCTCACATAATATTTAATGTAAAAGCATTAAATGCTTGCTCCCTAAGATCGGGAACTACGCAAGAATGCTGACTTCCACCCCTTACAATCTACATTGAACTGGAGAGCAAGCTAGCCTTCATAATTAGGCAAGAAAAGGAAATAAAAGGCAAAAAGTACAGAAGTAAAACTATCTCCAATCACAGATGATATGATCCATCAGGTGGGATATTTAAAGGAATCAACAAACAACGATTATCTATGACTATGAAGCTAACCTAGAGAGGTTACAGGGTAAAAGGTCAATATACAAAAATCCGTTGCATTTTTATACCCTGGGAGCTAACTGTAGGCTCTTGGCTTGCTAGTGGGGCTAGTTGACATTTCACTTCAGTGTAGGGTGGTCTGTTTTGTTTTGTTTTGTTTTTTAATTGGGATACCTCAATGTAAATGTTTTATATCTTTGTTCTTGGGCTAGCTGGATTCCCTAGAGAATTTTCTAATTTTTAAGCCTGGAGGATCATGGTCTGGGGGCCAGTGTTCTGAAGGCTGGGAATTTCAGCATTCAGTAGGCATAAGTTCACCGAGTCCTCATTTTTGGTTTAGAGGTTATACTTTCAATGATGCCAGGCATAGCTTCCGCTTGCCCCCTCTAGAGAAGAAAATTATAGTCTGCTAACGTGAGGAAGAGGTTTCATTCAGTGGTGCACAGCAGTGGAGTCTCTGGGAGAGTAACTACATCTTCCCATGCTTTTACGCAATCATTTTTATTTTAAGCCTCTCCCTCCTTCACCCTATTCCAGAAGTGTCTGTGGCTGCCAGTTTCTGAGTCCTTTGAGAATTCTGTGGTGTAGATTAGGTCGGTTCTCAATGTTCCCTCTTGCTAGCTCAGGCTTCAGTTCCTGCTAACTTGATGACGCTCACCCATCTGCTTTCCAGCTTACAATATTTTATTGCTGTTCTCTCTTTTTCTGTTCTCCCCATCCTTAAATGTCTTTTTAAGAAGTCCCTTTACCATTTCTCTTACGTAGCACATAGTGAATGCTTCATGCGATGCTGAAATAACAGGATCACTGTCTGATTTAAAGGATTAACTCATTTGATATGAAAATAAGTTGTATATTACTTTATGGTAATCCCTTATACTTACTTATATGAGAGAAGAATAATTGAGTGTCTTATTTGTAGAATTTAGAGTAATAAGTGGTTTACGTGGAAATTTCCATATTGAATTAGTGTTATGTCCATTGAAGAAAACCTTCTATTAAAAAAAAGCAAAACCAGAAGAATATCTGGTTTGCCCAATATCAGTGGGGACTTTTCATTTAATTCCATCCCTGACGGAAACCATGGATGCATACCTTATATTTTCATGGTAGATTATAAAAAAATTGCTCTAATTATAACCATGGCTTTGAGGAAGTGAAAAACTACATTAAAAATGTTTCTTTTGAGAGAGAGAGAGGGAGAGAGAAGATCCCAAGCAGACTCCACACTGTCAGCACAGAGCCCAACACAGGGCTCTCTCTCTCAAAATGTGAGATCATAAGCTTAGCTGGAATCAACAGTTGGACACTTAACTGACTGAGCCACCCAGGAGCCTGTGAAAACCGACAAACCCTATGGTTAGAGAAGTAAACAAAATGGACAAAATCCCTGGCCCTCTGAGGACCGTGTTCCAGTCAGTAGAGTTCTGGTATTAAAATGAGCCAGGGCGGCTCCGTTGGTTAAGCGTCTGACTTTGGCTCAGGTCATGATTTCATGTGCTCATGTGCTAACAGCTAGCTCAGAGCCTGGAGCCTGTCTTCAGATTCTGTGTCTCCCTCTCTCGCTGCACCCTCCCCTGCTCACCCTGTCTCTCTCTCAAAAATAAATAAAACATTAAAAAAATAAAAATAAAATGAGCATAAAGAACATGAAACATGTTCCTTCAGCACATTTTGTGAAATCAGGAACCTGTGTCTACATCTGTGGATATTTCCTGTACTATCTCTGCGTTTGACTTCTACAGTGGAGATGATTAACAAATTGGATTCTGATATAAGTAAGTTATTTTGTTGTTGCTGTTGTTGGCTCATTATACCATCCCTAAAGATGACTTGAAATAGACTTTTAAGATATATCCAATGTGATAAAACAAGATAGAGTAAGCCAGAGAATTGAAGCAGAGAGAGAATATGAGTGGAAACAAAGAATAAAGTGAAGAGTGAAAACATCCAAGATACATGTAGAGAAGTTCCACTCCTTGCTAGGCCCAGGCCACAGATATTTTATTTATTTAATATATTTATTTATTTGATTTTGCAGCCATCTTGGAAAATCATCAGTTTCATAAATCAAAGAACCAATAAGCGATCAAGTGATATAAAAATATAGAATTTCTTCCATAGGTCTTTATGTAGGGACCTTCACCTGGAAATGGAGCAAAGAACATTCTTACAAAATATATAGCAATGAGTTCCACTGGGTTGTTTCTTTTACATCTTTACTACATAGAGTCCAAATATATTAGCACAAAGCATAACAGAATTGTTATATGAGGAGTCTAAGTTAAGAAAATTTTAGAAAACCCTTATACACATTTATTTGAAAATATGTGAATTTCACATTCTTCATGAAGTTATAATAATCTACTGACATTTGCAGTTTACAAAATACTTTCATATGCATTCTCTACCAAGGCAACTTTCAGGCAGATATAACCATCATCTTCATTATAACACTGAGAGAATCATACATATTAAATAATTTATACAAGATCTTCTGCCGGAGTCCAGCTCCAGCAGGTCCAGGGTCCCCTGAAGGGGTGACGGTGTTGGCGAAAAATGAGTTGAGACAGAGCCCCGGGTTTCTTTCTTGGTCACCAGCCTGGCATCATCTCTGCCCTGTCAGGTTTTGTGTCTTTATTTATAGGTTTAAGTGTTAACATGACATCAAAAAGTGGAATTTTTACAAATAATTCTCAGTGATAAGATGCTTTGAAAAGGGTGCAGAAACAGGTTTTACAGAGGCATTTTTGCAGAACTACTCTAATTACAATGAGGTAATTTACACATCATAGGATAACAGGATATTCTTAGTGAAAAGCAGATAACATACACATTTGTTTGAACCGGTAGAAAATCTTACAACTAAGAAGATAGCAGGATGTTTTCAGTGAGAAGCAGATAACAAACACATTTGTTTATAATAATAATGCTAAGATTCAGGCATAAATAAGGCTAGGAGGCACTCTGGCTCACAAGAGGAAGAATGTATTCACGATGGTTAGTATATAAACCTTTTGTCAACCTTGTTCTTTGATGTAGAAGGTGTAAGCACTATAGGTGCCCTAGATGAGTGGGCTTTTGCATATGAGTTTAAGTTGTAAGTACTCTTACCCATCCTCATAATGGGCACCAATTAGCATAGGTATGCGAAGTAACTTATGCCTGGCTCTGGTTTGTTTCTTATTCCTAAATTAGGCTCTTTGTCTCCAGCCCAGAGTTAATATTTTTATCTAAGTCTTAAGTTTGTGCGGCTCCTTAGAAGATGCTGGGGAGGGTGTGGAGAGACGTGCACCCTCCTGCATTGTTGGTGGGAATGTAAACTTGTGCAGCCGCTCTGGAAAACAGTGTGGAGGTTCCTCAAAAAACTATCCA
>NC_043704.1:137640274-137696462 GCF_006229205.1 Suricata suricatta
AAAAAAACAAAAACAAATAAATAAACCTTAAAAAAGGGCCTTTCGATAAAACATCTGCAGTGCTTTGTTTAAATTCCTCTTTATAGAGGTGGGAATATGCTTCTTCTCATGAGGTATCTGTGTGGGGAATATTGGTCTGACTTGGAACATTGTGAGGCCTAATCAATAGCAACAGGTTTAATTTCACATGAGCAGTAGTAGCAAAGGAGATGCCAGCTTCCAGCTCTCATGGCAGGAGCTGTGCAACGGCTGCCATTTCCTTACTGTGACCTGTCATCCAGCAAGGACAGTGCGGCTCCCAGCAATCTTCTAGCCAGAGAATGGGAAACACCATTGGAAAAAAGGATTTTCAACTCTAAATCTTGTCTTCTTAACAACATATCAATGTACTATTTTACTACATCCTGGTCACCAACAGAACACTAACATACACAGTTGTTTTTATTTCTTTCAATATTTTAATTGAGGTATAAGTTACAAATTATAAAGAGCATAAAGTATTCTAATACTAAGTGTAGAAACTGATGAAATAATTCAATATGTCTGTGCCTATGTAACAATCATCCAAATCATTTCTAGCAGCCCAGAAATTTTTCTCATGCCTTTTCTTGGTCAACACTTATTCTGCCTACAGGTAATCAATATTCTGACTATTATTATTATTTGATTATTATTTGATTCATTTTGTTTGTTCTTTAAAAAAATTTTTTTTATTTTTGAAAGACGGAGAGAGACAGCGCAAGCAGGGGAGGGTCAGAGAGAGAGGGAGACACAGACTCTGAAACAGGGTCCAGGCTCTGAGCTAGCTGTCAGCACAGAGCCTGATGCGGGGCTCGAACCACAAACCATGAGATCATGGCCTGAAGCTGGATGCTTAACCAACTGAGACACCCAGGGGCCCCTAGTTTTGTTTGTTCTTGAACTTCATGTAAATGGATTCACATTGCAAATACTCTTTTGTCTGGTTTCTTTTGCTTACTATAATGTCTGTGAGATTCACTTATGATGTTGTTGTATTATAGTTTGGTCTTGTCCTTTTGTTAAAAAATAGCTTTATTGACGTCTATTCCACATAGGATAAAAGTCACCTATTTAAAGTACATAGTTCAAGCAGCTTCTTGAATACTCAAACAGTTAGCCAACTATCACCAAAGCCCAATCTTAAAACATTTAAAAAACTCCCAAAAGAGGGGCTCCTGGGTGGCTCGGTAGGTTAAATGTCTGAGTCTTGGTTTCAGTTCAGGTCATGATCTTGTGGTTCATGGGATTGAGTCCTGCATCAGGCTCTGCCCCTCTCTCAGCCTTTCCCCTTCTCTCTCTCTCTCTCTCTCTCTCTCTCTCTCTCTCTCTCTCTCTCTCTCTCTCATCTCTCATCTCTCATCTCTCATCTCTCAAAATAAATAAAAATAAACTTCGAAAAAATTAAATAAATAAATACCCCTCCCCCAAATAAATGTCGTACACATTAGCAATCATTCCTATTCTTGCCTAACACCCTTCACCTCCCAAACCTTCCCAAGCCAGCAACCACTAAGTGACTTTCCATCTCTACAGATTTGCCTTCTCTGGACATTTCATGTAAATGGAGTCATAAAACATATGGTCCTTTGTGGCTGGCTTTTTTCACTTAGCATAATGCTTTCAAGTTCATCCTTCTTTTAGTATTTTCATCTTTTTATATTGCTGAATAGTAGTAGTCCACTTTACAGTTATACCAAATTATGTTTATTTATTATCAGTCTATGGGCACTTAGGTTGTGTCCATGTTTTTGCTATTTTACATAATGGTTGAACATTCTTATACAAGTGTGTTTGTGAACATGCCTTCTCATTTCTTTTTTTTTATTTTTTAATGTTTTTATTTACTTTTGAGAGAGAGAGACAGACAGACAGACAGCATGAACAGGGGAGGGTCAGAGAGAGAAGGAGTCACAGGATCTGAAGACAGGCTCCAGGCTCTGAGCTAGCTGTCAGCACAGAGCCTGACACATGGCTCGAACCCACAAACTGTGAGATCATAACCTGAGCCGAAGCCGGAAGCTTAACCAACTGAGCCACCCAGGTGCCCCTACCTTCTCATTTCTTAGTGTCTGTACCTAGGAGTGCAATTGCTAGGTTATTAGCAATGTTTTACATTTTGAGCAAGTGTACAACTGTGTTTCACAGATGCTGATTTCTCCACATTGTTGCCAACACTAGTTATTGTCCATCTTTTTGATTACAGCAGTCCTAGTGGGTGTGAGGTAGTCTATCATTGTGATTTTGATTTACATTTTCCTCGTAATTAATGATGCTGAACATCTTCCCTGTGTTTTTTGGCCACTTGCATATCTTCTTCAGAGAAATATTCATTTGGCTCATTTTAAAAATTGTTATTTATCTTTTTATTGTTGAGTTAAAAGTTTCTTTATGTATTTAAGACCCTTTTGGGTATGTGGTTTGGAAATGTTTTCTCCCATTCTGTGGGTTGTCTTTTCACTTTCTTGATAGTGTCTTTGATGCACAAACTATTTAAATTTTAATGAAGTGCAATTTATCTATTTTCTTTTGCTGCTGTACTTTTTGTATCATATCTAAGAAGTCATCACTTAATTCAAATTCACAAGTATTTACTCTGATGTTTTTGTCTAGGAAGTTTTCTAGTGCTAGCTATTATATTTAGGTATAGGATTAATTTTGGTATATGGTAAGAGGTAAAAGTCCAGATTTTCTTTTGCATATAGATACCAAAATTCTCAGGCAACATTTGTTGAAAAGACCATTCTTTTCCCATTAAACTTTGTTGGCACTCTTATCAAAAATCAATAAATACAAGGATTTATTTGAGGACTCTCATTTCTGTTCCATTGATCTTTATGTCTTCTTAAATGTCAGTAACATATTGTCTGTGGTAGGTTTTGAAACCAGAAAGTGTAAGTCCCTCAATTTTGTTGTCTTTTTCAAGATTGTCTTGGGTATTCTGGGTCCAGATTGTCTTTTTTTTCCCCCAAAAAACATAGCTGGGAGTTTGATAAAACAATTTGTCAACAATTTCCTTCTTGACAATGTTAAATTTCTGAACCATGAACATGAAATATCTTTCCATTTATTTGGATCTTGTTTCATAGTTTTTTAAGTTTACTTATATATTTTGAGAGAGAAAGCATGTGTGAGTATGCACACACACACACACACACACACACACACACACAGGCCAGGGGCAGAGAGAGAAGGAGAGAGAGTGACTGCCAAGCAGTCTCCACATTACACTGTCAATGCAGAGCCCAATGCAGAGCTCGAACTCATGAACCATGAGATCACGATGTGAGCCAAAATCAAGAGTTGGATGTTTGACTGAGCCACCCAGGAACCCCTGGATCCTGTTTCATTTCTTTCAATAATTTTTTAAATAGTTTTTATTGTATGTGTTCTTTACCCTTTTTTTTTTTTGATAAATTTTGCTCCTGGGTATTTTATTCCTTTGTGGTAGTTGTTATTATAAATGAGATTGTTTCTTATTTTCATTCTTGGGTTGTTTACTGCTATTGTATGTAAGTACTATTAATTTTTTTAAATCTTTATCTTGTATCCTGCCACATTACTGAACTTGTTTATTATTGGTTCTTTTTCTTTTTTACTGTAGCATAGTATTTCACTGTTACTCTTTAGCCAGTTGAGATACATTTATATTTATCTCAGTTTTTAGATATTCTGAATAACACTTCTATGAATATTTTTGAACATGCTTTTTGGTGGAAGTAAGCACTCATTATCATGGTATATGTAATTTCTGGGTCCTCCTGTAGGCCTATGATTAGCTTTAGTAAACAGTGCAAGTCAGTTTAGATGATTTGGTTTTGTTTTCACACTTTGGGTACAACAACAGTGAGTTCAGCTTAATTTTCAATGATTTCTACTTATTAGTGATTGTTATTTATCAAAATGGAAGAAATGGAAGAGACTCTGAAGACCAGATTTCGTGTGATGAGTGGGAGGTGTGAGATTAACAGGAGGGTAATAGGAAGATCTGGAATGTGGGGAGGAGAATATATAGCTTAAAAAGGATCTTCAGGAGATTTTGATTTTCTAAAATAAACTATGTAAGAGAAAAAATTGAAAACATTTCTCAAAAGGCAAGAAAGACTGATTTGGTGGTCATTTATAGGCATGATTTAAACAGAAAGAACATACCAGCCTCTTCCTACCTGCTTAGTTTTAGAGATCAGTCTTTTCCTTTATAGCTAAGCCTCATCTGTGATCTGGTCTTCAACTGTGATATACAAGCAGTTAAAAAAACAGTTAATTTAAAAAAATTTTAATGCACATAAATAAGCTTAAAAATGGATTTAAAGGCTATTTTCCCCACATTGCACCACTTCTCTGATGTAAAGGATCAGAAAAATGTAAAAATAATCTTTACTAGAAAAATTAAAGAAGGGCAGTGAGCTTAAATTTTTCATGCTTGAACAAAATCCTTGCCATTTTGGGGAAAACTTGAACAGGTTTCCTAAAATGTTTTTGCTTGGGGAGATAATGAAAAAAATAATAAAAATGTCTTTTAAACTTTAACTAAAAATAGGTAAAACTATACACTTCAACATTGGCAGGGTTTCAGCTCTTAATGAGAAATGAAAAGGAAGCCAAATTTGAAGAAAAATTGTTAAGTATATTTAAAGTTAGAGTAATTTATTTAGTGTGCACTTTGTAGAACATTTTGATTTAGAATTTTTGGATACAGATAATGGATTAAAGTGTTCTCTTTTAAAAGTCAACATAGTTAAAGTTTAAAAGTTTCTAGAGTTTAAGGACATTGTTTTTATTAGCATCATTCATATTCCTGTTTTCTTGCTGTGTATTTCTACTCTTCTTTTTCTAAACTTTTCTTTGGTTATTTCAATATCTGTGCTTATGACTTTTCCAATATGTTGACTTCATAGTTTTGTCACCTTCCTCATTTTCCAACAACTTTTCTCGCTCTTCTTTTCACCTAGAGCAGATATGGATTCTCAGCTCTGAAATTCTGCTTTTAGACCACAACTTCCATTCATCTCTGTCATTGTTAATCTTATGGAACCTTTTCTTCTCTCTCACTGCAAAATCTTTTTTTCCCTTATTTCCCACCTTTCTGTTACTTACCTGAAACCTGTTGCTTCACTGATGAATCATTATAATTAATGCTCTTGATAGCTACACAAAAAATACTCCTTCATTTGCCTTTCCAGCTTGTGGGCTTTGCTCATTCCCAATTTTTGGAGAATAACGAAATCAGCTGTCCCTTCTGGAAGCTGAGCTTTCCTGGAGAAAGTCAGATGACAATTATGATTGGCTGAATATTCCGAGAGGCAGTCATTTGGCTTCCTTTTGATTGACTTCTTCTGTTCATGGAGCCTCAATGTCCTCAGAGAAACATGATCGCCCCCTATTTATTTCCGGGAGACTTATTCCAGTCTCAATTTCTAATTCCCACCTGCATTCCTTGTCTCTTTTTCTCAAATAATGAGTTTCATCCTTGCCTCCTCTCCTTCCTAACACTTCTTCAATCCATTCATCCATTTTTTTCCATCTATAATTGTTCCTTTTTTCTCTCTCCAATATGAACTCCTAAATAGGTGCCTTTGATTCCACCTGCAAATTTTAAACCCTGGTCCATCACTTCCCTTTCTTATATAATCAATTTCTCAAACTCACTTATTCTTGTCTCTTAGGAAATATTTTTTTTTCCAAGCCAATGGATCTCAACTAGGGACAATTTGTCCATTCCGGGGAAATTTAGCAACGTCTGGAGATATTTTTTGTGGTTACAAGTGGTGAGAAAGGGTACTATTGTCTTCTATTGACTAGAGGTCAGATTTGCTGCCCAATGTGCTACCATGCAGAGAGCACACTCCCATGGCAAAAAAATTACCCAGCCCAAGAGGTCTTTAGTGACATGGTGGCTGCTCTAAACCTAATTCAAACCCAAATTTTGCTTTCCAGGAAACTTAAATAAAATGTTTTTATGACTATGTTTACCTCTGAGTTGTTCTTTCCTTTGTCTCTGCTTTTTCAGTAGCAATAGTTATAATAGAAGTCAATACCTGCTGCTTAATTCCCTGAATTTCCACTGATGTCTCTAAAAGACACATGACAATGATGAAAATTACTACCCCCTGGAAATTATTAAGATCTTTCCCAGACTCAACTTTTCCCTGAGCTTCTCACAATGACCTTGGGAGTGAAGGAAGCTTGTGGAAATACTTTTTAAATCCCTACTTGTTAATTGATTAACCACAGAAGCATATGATGTTGAACTTAGAAACTTATTTAAACATTTGCTTTACATGGGGGATAAAAAAAATTATCCTTGCTGACTTTCTGTACAGAAATACTATGAAATCGCTTAATGAAACAAATATTCTTAAAGGTACATTTAAAATTCAATTGTGTACATTAATTTTCTATAATGTAGGAGTACTTTCCAGCAATTATAGCATTTATTAAAAATTGTCACGTTGCTTATACAGATGTGGCCAAATCTGTAAGGCTCTGCTGTGGGTGTGATTTCCTACAATGAGACCACGGTGCTCCTTAAAAACATCAACAGGGGGCACCTGGGTGGCTCAGTTGGTTAAGTGTCTGCTTCGGCTCAGGTCATGATCTCACCGTCTGTGAGTTCAAGCCCCGCGTCAGGCTCTGTGCTGACAGCTAGCTCAGAGCCTGGAGCCTGCTTCAGAGTCTGTGTCTCCCTCTCTCTCTGACCCTCCCCTGCTCGCGCTGTCTCTCTCTGTCTCTCAAAAATAAATAAAAAACATAAAAAAATTAAAAAGAAAAACTAAATTCTTAAAAAAAACCAACAGATGCAGCACATTAATGGAGACACCTTGCTCCAAACATTTGTTTCTCTGCCTTTTCAGAGCATTTAATAGAATATTCCCAACACATGAAAAACAACAAATTTCTAGTAAAATGGGAAATAGCTCTAAATTCTTTTTCCACCCTATAACTAGTGCAGCTAGTTGAAGGAGCTGCTTAGAAACCCTGAACTCAGAATAGAACTCTTATTTTCCTTCTTAGAGGAAAAATGATGAAACATCATAAGACACAGCCCTGGATGAAGTTATTCATCCTGAGGACAAGGAGTGGCTTGCAAGTTTGAATTATTCTTTCACAAAGTTTTAACATTTTCAGCTCTCTTCAGTAACTACTTCCAGGCAAATCAAACTGTAATGAAGATACAGGTGGTGATAAAGAGGGGGCTCTGAGTGTAGATATTTTAAAAACATGCAAAGTAGATTGTCACATTAGTGGGCTATTAAATCTTTTTTTTTCACTGTAAAAGGCCTTTAAGTGTATTCTCTCAGGGAAATGTGGAGACTTTTCAGGGATCCAGAGAAATTTCCTATCCCTTTTAGGACCCAAATGGCTTGAAATCTTGCCAAGAGGAAAAACTGAAATTTCTACCTCAAGTAGCCTGAGAATCCACCGCCAACATTTATGAACTTCACTCACTTTTAAATAAATGTATACTCAGTATGCCAGCATTTTATTTATAAGCCAATGAGATGGGTGGGAAAAAGGTTTTGGAAAAGGGGTCTGGTTAGGTTGGTGGCATGGTCTTGAAAATAAAGGTAGAGATATTTCTAGAACAGGAGTAAAACTCCAATCCTAAAAGTGACACATGACATTAGTATTGGGAGATTTGGATATTTTTGTGCATATAAAAATGATTTAATTCACAATCTCTTTTTCTAAGAAATTGACACATAACTTTTTGCTCTTTTAAGGAGTTTGTTCAGAAAATACCTATAATGAATGGGGAGATCTATTATGAATGCCTTTAAAGCCATAATACCGTAGCTATCCCAAGAAGGAAAGATAAAATTTATAGTTGACAGTTTCAGTTCTCTTTAAATTATTCATTTTTAAAAGTTCAAAATCAAGAATATAAAAAAGAACAAAATAACTACAGAAATTAAATAGGATTCCTGTTTGACAGTTATTGGAAAGCAGTGATTAAAAGCACCTGGTACAGCATGTTCTACCAAAGACTCACTAAAGTTTATTTTTTGATTGCTTTTAGACCTCTTTGCCCTTTCCTTAAGGAAACACAAGTGTCAGACTGGTATTGAAGTACTTTCCTGACTGGAGGAAGAAGTCTTGAAAAGGGAGTTGTGTCGTGTTTTTAATCGACGGATTACATCTTATTTCAAATTCTAGGAAAGAATCTTCTTGTTAATCTATAGTCTGAAATTTTGTCTTTCTGACAATGGAAGATGACTCCTGGAGGAAACACAGTTTGTGAATACAGTTCAATGAATTTCTCGGGTTTTTTCCCCTTTGTATGTGTTACTTAACATTTCCTACTTGGCATTTCTAAATCAGGAAGCAAATGATGCCCTAAAGGATTTAATTGAAAAGTTTACCTAAGGGACTATTTATAGACTCATAGGCAGTGTAAGGGAAACAAAAAATGGGAAGAGTCCAGATGTGAGCTGTAGCTGGAAGCCTGTTAGTCCCGAGGCCTGATGGACCCGTCACAGGAAGCTCTTAGCAGCACCTGGAGGCAATAGTTGTGGAAGTGGGTACATCTGATAGCAGGTGCACTTCCGGGTAGGTGAGCCGTGCTTCCATGCTTCCGCATCAGCTGCTTCCTGCTTGGTTGGGTCACTTGGAAGCAGAGATGGGAGATTAGAGGGTGAGACAAGAGAAAAGCCACAGTGATTTCCTCTCCCTGTCCGCTTCGCAGCGCCAGCTCCAACCCTGGTAAGCCCGGTCCGGGGACTCCAGCCATAACACTTTTTCCTACTTAGCAGTGGGAATGGGTTCTTTCTGTTGCTAATCTCTGGGTTGGCTCACTGCCCAGTCTTGCTTTTTAGTTTTTCTATCGCTTTTGAAACGAATTCACAGCTTTAATTCCCTCCATTTTAAACACTAAAAATGCTTTCTATTTCTCTGTTTGGTCCTGATAGATATTTTATATATTTAAAAATTTTTAAATTTACAGCCAAATTCGCATATAGTACAATAATGATTTCAGGAGTAGATTCCAGTGACTCATCCCATTTAGCCAATTCCCCCTCCCAGAACCGCTCCAGCAACCCTCAGTTTGTTGTCTATATTTAAAAGTCTCTTAAATTTTGTCCCCTTACCTGTTTTTATATTATTTTTGCTTCCTTTACGGTCATATGTTTTGTGTCTGAAATTCCACACATGAGTGAAGTCACGTGTTTGTCTTTCTCTGACTAATTTCGCTTAGCATAATACCGTCCGGTTCCATCCATGTTGTTGCAAGTGGCAAGATTTCATTCTTTTCGATTGCTGAGTAATACTCCATCGTGTGCATATATATGCGTGTTATAGATACACACACACACACACACACACACACACACACACATCTTCTTTATCCATTCATCTGTCGATGGATATTTGGGCTCTTTCCACACTTCGGTTGTTGCGATACTGCTGCTATAAGCATTGAGGTGCATGTGCCTCTTCGAAACAGCACACCTGTATCCCATGGATAAATACCTAGTAGTACAATTGCTGGGCCGTAGGGTAGTTCTATTTTTAACTTTTTGAGGAACCTCCATACTGTTTTCCAGAGTGGCTGCACCAGTTTGCATTCCCACCAGCAGTGCAAAACCATTCTACTTTCTCCACAGCCTGGCCAACATCTGTTGTTGCCCGAGTTATTTATTTTAGCCACTCTGACTGGCATGAGGTTGTATCTCAGTGTGGTTTTGATTTGTATCTCCCTGATGATGAGTGATGTTGAACATTTTTTCATGCATGTGTCAGCCATCTGGATATCTTCTTTGGAAAAGTGTCTATTCATGTCTTGTGCCCATTTCTTCACTGGAGTATTTGTCATTTGGAGTGTTGAATTTGATAAGTTCTTTATAGATTTTGGATACTAACCCTTTCTCTGATATGTCATTTGCAAATACCTTCTCCCATTCTGTTGGTTGTTTTTTTAGTTTTGCTGATTGTTTCCTTTGCTGTGCAGATTTTTTATCTTGATTATGTCGCAATAGTTCATTTTTGCTTTTGTTTCCCTTGCTTCTAGAGATGTGTCTTAGTAAGAAGTTGCTGCAGCTAAGGTCAAAGAGGTTGCTGTCTGCTTTGTTCTCCAGGATTTTGGTGGCTTCTTGTGTTACATTTAGGTCTTTCATCCTTTTTGAGTTTATTTTTGTGTATGGTGTAAGAAAGTAGTCGAGCTTCCTTTTTTTGCATGTCGTTGTCCAGTTTTCCCAACACCATTTACTGAAGAGATTGTATTTATTCCATTGGACATTCTTTCCTGCTTTGTCAACGATTCGTTGGCCATACATTTCTGGGTTCTCTATTCTGTTCCATTGATTACAGCTTTGTAATACATCTTGAAGTTGGGGATTATGATGCCTTCAGCTTTGGTTACTTTTTCAGAATTGCATTGGCCATTTGAAGTTTTTTCTGATTCCAAACAAATTTTGGAATTGTTTGTTCTAGCTCTGTGAAGAATGCTGGTGTTATTTTGATAGGGATTGAATTGAATATGTAGATTGCTTTGGGTAGTAATAAGAGATATTTTATATTTTTAATTTCTACTTTGAGTGACATTTTATTTTTCCTTATATTTCTTTCCATATCTGTAAAGAAATCCTTATATCTTTTAGTTCTTTTGTTTAGCATATAACGCTGGACAAGATTTTAAGTCATGTTTAATGATAATGGTGATTATAGCATTATGTTTTGATTATAGTTGTAATTGGAGTGTGTCTTGGTTCTTCCAGTTCGACCTAATGTTTGTTACAGTTTTTTAAGATCAATAGCTGTTTACAAATTTAGGAAATTTTGATTTCTAATTTTCTAGTGTTTTAATAAAAAATTGATGGTGAACTTTTAACCATTATTTTTTCAACATGTATTGAAATAATCACACACTTTTCCTTCTTTAATTCCTTAATATGGGGTATTGTGTGAATAGATTTCCCGGTATTTCTTGCATTACTGCAATACATCCTGCTCTTTATTTTTTTACAATGTTGTTGATTTTATTAGCTAGAAGATTCTGTTCTGTCACTTATCTATTTATCGTCTCTTTAATTTTGAATCTATATTCACAAATGAAAAGGGTATTTGATTAACTTTTTGTCAGCACTCTGCCTCATTTAAGATCTTCAAAACTCTAGCTTTTGATTTCATTAATCTTCTCTATTGTTTCCATGTGTTTTTTCCTTTAATTATTTTACTTATCTTTGTTATTACCTTACTTTGTCTCTTTAGATTTGTTCTATTGCTCTTTTCCCATCTTCCTTCATTGTTCATTGCTCATTTTTTTCCAGTATTTTTTGTTTTGTTTTGTTTTCTGTTGTATGCATTTAAAGCTATACATGTCCTACTGAATACCACTGTAGCTATGGCCTAAAACTTTTATTTTTTTTATTTTTTTTCTCAATAGTAAATATTCTGCTACTATATATTAAATACTGCATGGTTTGCCCAAGCTAAGATGAAACCACATCATGAATCAATTAGCATTTTGCATTTTCTTTCATTATCTACTCAAAGTCATGCCTACTGCACCTCTAAACATTTCATTAAATCCAATGATACAGCAAACACTCTCAAAATAAACTTAGATTGTATTGCAATTTCACTTAACAGTATATAAAATGCTGTGTTGTGACAGGTATCAACTGTCCATTAGATACTGAATCAATTTTTCTTAAGCACTACTAACTGCTTGCTTTTCTTGAAGCTAGATCATTCTGAAAGTTTCCTGTTAGACCTATGAGTGCAAACATATGGTATCTGTCCTTCTCTGCCTGACTTATTTTGCTTAGTATGATATCCTCAAGGTCCATCCACTTTCCTACAAATGGCCAGATTTCATTCTTTCTCACTGCCATGTAGTACTCCATTGTGTATATATACACCACATCTTCTTGATCCACTCATTAGGTGATAGACATTTAGGCTTTTTCCATGTTTTGGCTATTGTTGACATGCATTTAAAGCTATACATTTCCTACTGAATACCACTGTAGCTATGCCCTAAAATTTTTATAAAATGTTTGCAGTTTTTCAGCTTTTAGTGTTTTTAGATTTCCCTTATGTTTTCTTTCTCCTTTGGTAGAGGGGTTACTTAGTAATAAGTTATTTCATTTTTATACTTATGCAGGTTTTAAACTTATTTTTATTGATTTCCATTTTTTCTTAATGGTCAGATAATATAGATATCATATAATTTATTTTAATTTATAGAGATTCTTATTATGGAACTCGATGTAATTAATTTTCTTTATTCCAAGAAAATATGGGTTCTCTAATTGTTAGGTGTCAACTTTTATATAGATCTGTATGTTAGTTTTGATATTTTAACTTCTTTTAAGGTTTTGCTGTGCTTAATTTATTTGATTCTGAGAGGAACATGTTGAATTCAACTCCAACTGTTGATGTTTTGTTTCTCACTTCATTTCCCTCAGTGGTCACTCCTCAGTTTTTGAGTCTATATTCTTCGGTGCCGGTGTTCATGAGCTTGCATCTTCATGATATGCTTTTCCTTTTCCCAGCATACATTGTTGCTATTTATCTTTTGTGCCCTGATTTTTATCTTATCTAATATTAACATAGCTACTCAGGCCTTCATCTAATTTGTTTTATGGATTATTAATCTTGATGCCATAAAGGTACTCTTCTATATTGATTCTAAGGGTTTTGAATTTTTGGCTTTTACATATAAATCATTAAACCATCTGGAATTGATCTGGATTTATGGTGTGAGATAGGGGTCAAATTTCATTTTTTTTTCCTCCACAGAGTCAACCTCTATCTTTTTTTTTTTCCTACTGAGCTGCAATGCCAACTTTTATATAAGAACTTTCCATCTACATGTTAAACTGATTCTGGTCTCCCTACTCAGGGAGACCTTGGTTTTACTTATAAGGTCTATACTAAGTCTTAATATCATGAGAGCAAGTTATCCTAATTTTATTTTTTCCTCCCAAGTGTTCTTTGTGAGTATCTTGGTCTTTTGCTCTGCTACGTAAGTTTATGAAAAATGTTATTGGTCTATAGAAAATCTTGTCCCATTTTGGAATTCCTTGAACAAATATCTCAACAAAATTGCATTTTGTGTTCATAAACATGGCTATACTTCTTGTTTGTTGTGGTACTCTTCGATGTTACATATTGAGTTTTAAGAATTCTTAACATAATGGAGATTCACTTAGAGCACTAAGCTGGAATCTGTTCCTGCAATCATTGCCTGGTTCTTTGTAAGGTTAAAGCGACAGGCCTATCACAAAAGTCAGTCCTGTGTATAATCGTGTGTCTAGTCTGCTTCAGCTGCCATAATAGAATAATAGAAGCTAGGTGCCTTGAACAGCAAAAGTTTATTTTCTTAGGGTTCTAGGGGGAACAAGTTCAAGATCAAGGTGGCAGTTGATTGAATTTCTAGAGAAAGCTCTTTTCTTGGCCTGCAAACAACTGCCCTCTCAGTGTGTCCTGACAGAGTGGGGGAAAGAGCACAAGAGGAAGCAAGGGAGCATGAGCTCTCTGGTGTTGTTTCTTCTTCTTCTTCTTCTTCTTCTACTACTACTACTACTACTACTACCACCACCACCACCACCACCACCACCACCACCACCACCACCACCACCACCACCACTACTACTACTTCTTCATCTTCTTTATCTTCTTCTTCATCATCTTCTTCATCTCCTCCTCCTCCTCCACCTTTTCTCCTCCTTTTCTCCTTCTCTGCTGCTGCCACCTCTTCCTCCTTTTCCTCTTCCTCCTCCTCCTTCTTCTTCTTAGAAAGAAAAAGAGAGGAAGAGGGAGAAGGAGAGAGAATCTCAAGCAGGCTCCATGCCCAGCATGGAGCCCAGAGCATGGCTCAATCCCATGACCAGGAGATCATAACCTGAGTTTAAATCAAGAGTTGGATGCCTACCCCACTGAGCCACCCATGTGTCCTTCATATTTCTTCTTGTAAGAACACTGATCCCATACTATCACAGCTCTACTCTTATGATCTCAGAAAACCTTAGGTACCTACCTAAAGACCCTACCTCCAAATACCATCACAATGGAGCCTAGTGCTTCAACAAATGAAATTTTGGGAACACTGTTCAGTCCATAGCACAGTGCTACCAGGGTGTTCCTCTTGTACCACCCCCCCCTTTTTTCCCCCAAGACTAGAGGTAAAAGGTACCACTGCCAGTGTAGCCATACCCTCTATTGAATACCTTCCTCCCATCCTACTATGTTCTGGAAGTTATAGTTTCAATATGACTATAAAGATACTTGAAGAGTATTCCTCTGGAACCCCAGAAAGGTAGAATTATGCAGGAGAATGTTCATTCTTCTTATTGCCCCAGGTCCATTTAAGGAAAATGGAAAAGGGATGAAATATTTACTGCATTCTTTTGACCAGGATGGATGCTCTGTCTCCTGGGACAAAGCACCATTTGGTCCCACTCGGGTTTTTCTCAGTCTGTTTTCATCAGCCTGATAGTTAGAAACTCCTTCTAGACTCTGACCTTAAATCAGTCGTGTTAATTTTCAACATTGTAGTAAGCTTTTCTAACTTCAAAGTTATTTTAGTTGGAAGGCAAGAGGCTAGCTCAACACCCTTTAAATGGGAACACCCAACTTTACTAGTTTTCACATTAAATAAATTTATGTTTTTGGCCACCAAAAAATAAAAAGAAAACATCCAGAATACTGGGTGTTGCAATTGGAATTTTTATGTGTTTAAATAAGATCCATATTTTCAATCATGGCTACTTTCCCCTTTTTTTGTGGGCATATCATCACCACTGAAAAATCTAAAGGCCAAATAAATGAAGAGAAGCCTGCCAGAGTCACATGTGATATGAAATGGGTTTGGATGTTTTTCAAGACTTTACTATTTTCCTCATGTTTATTTCAAGAGAACAATAGTTCAGTTAAATGATTTCCTGAGCATGAACTCTTCTGTGGCTTTTATTGATAGCAATTCTTTTTCAATTATGTATGATATTATATGATGGTAATTTAATGCCAAATTAATATTTCCATAGTTTTCCAATGTTGATAATAAACAAAGCATACACATGAGTTCTATCTTTTATATTTTGAAGACTGAGATGAAGTTCTAAGCTAAAAACTATTTATCCTTTTAGTGCTCAAAGTTTTTCTTTATAAACTCTTACAGGCAGGCCTTGACTTATCACAACCATGTACAATGTAGTGTTTTAAGAATACAGACTTAGGAATTAGGCACATCTACTTGAGTGAATAATTAAAACTTTCAAAATTTTAGCTTTCTAGTACATAAAAGGTAAATTATAATAATATCTACCTTATTGTGTTTATGTGACATTTATGAGACTTATTTTTTTATAGTGCTTGCCATAAATGAACATTCCTTAAAAATTGGCTATTGTTAAGTACGACTGTTCTTGAGAATTAAACCAAAGACAAAATGTGTTTTCTAGTTAGAAGTCTTCTATTTTTCAAACCAAATGATACTATACACTAATTAGCTGTCTACATACTGAATCCCTTAAGTGAGGAAAAAACCTAAGCTTAACCAGTTTTGCTGAGGGGGGTCATGAAGGTGACTTAGAAAGTCATAAAATCTTAGAGTATCGTGGGCAAATCACATTGTATAGTGTTATTTTTCCTGCATTAAGAAAGGAAGTATGTAGAGATTTTAGAAACATGGCAATAATAGCCATGGCTGAGTATTTTCCATCCTCAACGAATCAGCAAAATACATTCTAAGCCGTTGTTAAAAAGAAGTTGGAATTTTGTCCTTTGAGGAATTTCAAACATCTAGTCTCCGTCACAAACATCTAGTTTGTATCCTAAATAGCAAAATGGAAGAATTATTGCAATAAACATATCTGTTCTCTCTGTGCTAATCCATTGTTCAGAGAGCAACATTCTGATATATGATTTGTTTTTCTTCTGAATGGGTCTCCTGACCAGAGAAGGCCAATGTCCCAGGTTAGACCCTTACGTGTGGGCACCTTGTGCTGTGGAAGAATGATGGACAAAGACCACTGGTAGCCATGTCCCCTCTCTTCTACTCTCAGCATCTAAAATATCTTGCTCCAAACATGCATACCCCACTTGTATGTAACTGCACCTAGCCTTTGTCATTGGAAGTTGGCTTAATAATCCTCAGTAGCTATTGATTATACCTCATAGGGATGTTGCTTCTACTCTAGTGGTTTACTAAATGATTCTTACCAATCACACACACACTATTGTTCTGGTTAACTGTTGCTTCGTAACAGACTACCTCAAAACTTAGTGGCTTAAAACAACAACCATTTTATTTTTCCATGATTTTGGTGGCTCAGGAATTTAGGCAGGATTTAGTAGGGTGATTCTAGATGAGAGTCATTCGGTGATATTTAGCTAGTAGCTAGTCTGGTCCAAAGGGTCTAAAACAGACCTGCTGCCTTGAAAGAGTGTCTGTAAAGCCCCTCCCTGTGGTTTCTAATCAGGTAGATGAACTTATTATATAGCTGATGGCTTCCCCAGAATGAATGTTTCAAGAGAAGAAGCTGGCAAGTAGATGACTTGTTCTGACCCGGCCCCTGAAGTGATGGAGTGTCACATCCATTTTGGTAAGAAGTCACAGACCCAGCCCGGATATGAGGAGGGTAGATGACTACACAAGGCCATGAATCCAGAGGATGTGTTTCACTGGATAGCTATTTTTTGAGACTAGTCTCTCTAAAAGGAGCCTACATGAAAACAGTTCTTTCGATCCTGATATAATTAGAATTATACTTTTGTAGTCTTTATGAATCGGCACCTTGGAAATCAGCTGGTTGGCCTGCCCCTTAATCAGGTTCTGTTGATGCCAATAACCTGTACTGTTCTGCAGTGTATGTCTACACTCTTCTCTGTGGGAATTTAGTTGACATGAGTTCATTTTAAGAGCCTGATTACCATGTGTGAACTGATTAAAAGAATCTGAGTTGGGCAGCACTGAAGCTCAGACCGTCATCTATACTCTGACTCCCATGAAAATCTAGCGGGAAGACACAGCTAGCCTCAGTTCATTACCATATAGCTTAGTTTGACCCCCAACTAATGTATAGCATCCCGCCAGTTTTACACATCCCCTGTCATTCAGATCTTAAATAATTGTTGTGCAGAGTCTGCTGATTCTATTTGTTTATTCTTGAATGCTGTTTATTTTTAAAATAACCTTCTTCCTAATTGTCTTGCCCAGGCCTTTTCCCCTGCAGTGTAATCTACTATAAATCTAGTATTCCTTTAAAGATCCAGAAAAGATCATGATACTTCTCTGCTTGAGCCCTTTAATGGCTACTATTCTTAGTAAAATCCAAAGTTGCTACAGTGACTTATGAGGTTCTATGTGATCTACACCCTCTTTTTCCTCTCTATTCTCACACTGTCATTCGTTAATCCACTCATTCTGCAAATGTTTACTCAGTACCTACAATGTGCTAGACACTGTCTCAAATGCAGAGGACAAAGCAGTGAACAAAGCAGAAAACAACTCCTGTCTTTATGAGTACCCTCTCCTGCCCTTTCTTCATTCACATTGGCCTCCTTGCTGTTTTGGAACATTCCTAGCATAGTCCCATCTCTGGGCCTTTGTGTTTGCCATCATCTATTTGAGAATGCTCTTCTACATATCCATGTGGCTTGCTTTCTCATTCATTTAGGTCTTTATGTTCAAATATCACCTCCCTAGTCTATTTCTTGACACTCAATAGAAAGTATTAGTTATTGCCAAACCATAGTCCCTTCTCCCTATCATCTTATTATCACCGTATGACAAAATAAATGTTTAATTACTTGTTTGTTTATTATCTGGTTCTTTCCATTAGATTGGAAGGTCTGTGAGGTCAGGGCTTATCTGGGTGATTTAGTGTTATAGCCTTGTCTGAATCATAGTAGGCTTTCAATAAATAAATGCTGGTTGAATGAATTTTTGGATTCAGTCATGTGAATTCTATTAACAAAAAGAAAAATAACTCTTCGATAATTATAAGCCACCTACTTGTCTGTATTTTTTATCTATCTCAACCATTTAGCTGCAGTCAGGTTATATTTGGTGATTCTAGCGCCTTCTCTCAAAGGGCAGTACATTATAACCTGTATTTACCTACACTAGCATAAAGAGAGAGGCAGCAGAACTCCTACAATGTCGTTTAACAGAACAATTGAGGGCTCCATTTGCACTTCATTAAGGGAAAATATATGGGAGAAGTATCTTGAGTCATCATTTTTAGATTATACATATTTTCATATTCATGCATTATCCTCATTCCTAACTTATACTGTTAAGCAACGAAGCAGAAAATGTTGGTTTGCTTTAATTAAAAAGCTACTCAAATTAAACCAACACCATTTAAAGTTACATTACATTAAATGGACCGTCATACATCATGTAGTAACTGCAACTACACAAATAAAATGGAGAGGAGAACAGAATTCTTTTTAAGTTTCACTGATGGTTCTCAAACTGATTAACTTGGGCACAAAATACCACTTATTTGTCATGCAAAGAATTCAGATAATTCCTTGATAGGCCATGCTGCTTTTTTAAACATCCATTTCAATGTTTTCTATCCTCAACTTTCAAAATACATAGGATTTTTTGCTCTTTAAACAATATTAATTCAAAAAGGGAAAGAAAGGTAATAATCAATGCTGTGTTCTTCCAGTATATTTAGCAATATAAGCTAAATTATAACCACTACTCATGCAGGAAATATTGATACCATAGATAATTTCACGCAGGGCTCAGCAAATTAAGGCTGTTGGACAAATGCTACCTACCACCTTTTTTTGTTCCTCCTGAGAGCTAAGCATGGCTTTTACATTTTTAAATGGCTGAAAAACCCAATGAAGATAATTTCATGATATGTGAACATTTTATGAGATTTATATTCCAGCGTCCACATCAAGTTTCACTGGAACACAGCCATAAATGTTTGATTACATATTGTCTCTGGCTGCTTTCATGCTAGAGTTGAATAGTGTCAAGAAAGATCATTTGGTCCCCAAAGTCCAAGATAGAAGCTATCTGTACCTTTTCAGAAAAAGTGTGCTAACTCTGATTCGGCACACTGATTTCTCCAAGTTTGATTAGTAGATCATGCATCAGGACGCAGTGGAGGAAAAACATTGTAAAAGCAGATTGTCCATCTCTCCCTTAGACATTCTTGTCCTGTGGCTCCAGAGCAGTTGAAAGGCGCTAGCCTTTGGGGACTGAATACTATCAGAAGGTCTGGGACTCACTTGCTACACATGGATGGCTACAAATTCTCCTTCCTGTAAGTCAGTGGTGGTGTTACTTTCTTGTTGATTGTGCCTCGCTCATTCTGGGTGTGGTTGTAAAAACCAGCTCCAGAAGGCAGACTTTTTGTTTCTTAATGAGAGCATATCTTTTTCTCTTTTTTATTTTCATCCTTAAAGTATCTTTAGTTATAGGCTTATGATAATATGGTAATTTAAATAGGGTCATATAAAGAGACAAAATCCACAAAGTGATGTGACAGATTAAACTACTTGCCATGTAGAACAATTAAGTACCGATATTCGTAAGTGAAACTATCACTAGTTTCACATTAATTTAGAATTGAAGAGAAGATGGTGCTCAATCATGAATTATGCCTAGAGACAAAAGGAGATTGGACTCATTTATTGAATGACTCATGGGAAGCTGTATTCCAGTGTATTTCACAGAAGCAAAAATAATCCACAGGTACTTCATCTATCCTTCCATATAGAGTTTAGGTAATGATTTCAGACCTGAATTCTTGAAAAAAGAGATGTTCCTGGATTCCTAAAAACTTAGACTAAGCAATCTTTCAATCTCTCTTTTGGCCCCACTTCATAACTCTATGACTTATTTATCCCAGGAAAATATTAAAAATTTTTTTTTTTTTATTTTTGAGAGACAGAGAGAGACAGTGCGTGCAGGGGAGGGTCAGAGAGAGAGGGAGACACAGAATTGGAAGCAGGCTCCGGGCTCTGAGCTAGCTGTCAGCACAGAGCCTGATGCAGGGCTCGAACCCATGAACCATGAGATCATGACCTGAGCCGAAGCCAGACGCTCAACCGACTGAGCCACCCAGGTGTCCCCCATGAAAATATTTGTACTTTATTATATCATTGTTATTTTTTCAAGGGTTAATTATTAAAAGGCTTAATTTTGAAGTGTTGTATTATGAGTGTGGGTCATATAGGCAAGAAATAGAGGTTAAGTAAATGTGATTTGTATGACTTTTTATTTTTTAAAAATTTTTGTAATGTTTTATTTATTTTTGAGAGAGAGAGAGAGAGAGAGAGAGAGAGAGAGAAGCATGAGCAGGGGAGGGTCAGAGAGAGAAGGAGACACAGAATCTGAAGACAGGCCCCAGGCTCTGAGTGGTCAGCACAAAGCCCAATGTGGGGCTCAAACCCAGGAACTGTGAGATCATGACCTGAGCCAAAGCTGGATGCTCAACTGGCTGAGCACCCCCAGGTGGCCCATATGACTTTTTAGACAAAGAGGGAGGAAGTGAACACTAACTCCGTTCTTGCTGTCTCATTCTAAAAAGGAGCTAGAAGAATATTCATTTCAGTTCTGGAGATTTACTTTGTTTTGGGGTAAACTTCTTCCTAATTCAAATTTTTTGTTGACGTAACTATAGATTCACATGAAATGGCAAGAAGTGGTAGAATAATCCTGTTCACCTATAGCCTGGTTCCCCCTAAGGAAAATATCTTGCAAAACTACAGTATGTCATTATCAGGATATAGGTATCAGTACACTGCACCTGTCTTCTTCTTTTTTCCCCAGTTGTATTTCTCATCCTCTGTGTGTGTATTTAGTTTTATGCAGTTTTGTTGCACATTTAAAGTTATTCTGACTCTTACTATTTTTCAAACTGATATTTGCCTGATATATCTTTTACCATTCTAAAAATTTAAACCTACGTATGCTTTGAATTTGAAATGAGTTTCTTATAAACACCATATAGTTGAATTTTTTAAATTGTTTAAATGTTAAGTGAGAGTGAGCGAGCATGTGTGTGTGCATGCACGCACGCACAGAGAGAGGGACCCAGGGAGACAGAGGATCTGAAGCAGGCTCTGCTCTGATAGCACAGATCCCCATGTGGGGCTTCACGAACTGTGGGATCATGACCTGAGCCGAAGTTGGACACTTAACCCACGGAGCCACCCAGGTGCCCCATGGTTGAATCATTTTTAAAATCAACTCTCCAATCTCTGTGTTTCTTAAATTGATATATATAAGTCATTTACATTTCAAGTAATTGTTGATATGACAAATTATCTGCCATTGTATTTCTTTTCTTCGTTTCCTCTGGTTTTCATTTCCACGTTTCTCTTTTCTTGCTTTCCTATGGGTTACTTGAACTGTTCTTTTGGTTCCATTTTGCTTTATTTATAGCCTTTTTGAGTGGGTCTCTTTGTGTAATGTCTAGAGTGGCTGCTCTGGGTATTACAGCGTAATGTACATGGGAGTGATCACAGGAGTATCAGCAGTTGGCCACTTAGAAGTATGGAAAGCTCATTCTATTTAGGTTCCTTTTACCTTCCTCGCTTTTAAATATCATTAGACTTAGTATCAGATGGTTTCCAAATGTTATTTCCATCACTAAATGGGATTCATAAGAATCATGAGGAAAATGATAGTTTATTGTATGTGCCTGTATTTCTGGTCTTTCCATGGGTTTTTCTAACAAATACTTTATTTCTTTATTTACTCAATTTATTTCTGTTCAAAGAACTTCCTTCCGCCAGATTTTAAAACTAGATCTGCGAGTAACAAGATTGTTTTTATTTTCCTTCCTTTGAGGATGTCTTTATTTCCCCTTCATTCCTGAAGGAAGATTTCACCAGTGGAGTAGGGTGAGTGGTAATCCCCAAAAGCTAGGTGTATGTCCTAATCCCCAGAACCAGGGAATGTGACCTAATTTGGAAAAAAGGTTTTACAGATATGATTAAGTTAAGCATCTGGAGATCAAATCTTTAGGTGGGCCCTAAATTCAATGACAATTATCCTTTAAAGAGACAGAGACAGAGTCAGAGAGAGAGAGAGACAGACAGAGACTGAGAGACTGAGTCTGAGACAGAGTGGGAGACTGAGACGCTGAGGAGGCTACGGGACAATGGAGGAAGAGACACAAGTCAAGCAGCCTCAAGTCAAGGAGGGTCTGGCGCCACCAGAAATTGGCAGAAGCAAAGAATGAATTCACCCTAAAGCCCAGAGGGAGTGCAGGTGTACTGACATCTTGATTTTGGACTTTGGCCCTCCAGAACTGGAGAGAATCCATTTCTCTTGTTGTTAGCCATTTGTGGTGATTTACTGCAGGAGCCCTAGAAAGCTAACATAACTAGATATAAAATTTGGGGTTGATAATTCTTTTTCTCAACATTTGAAAATTGTGATGCCACTTCCCTCTAGCCTCCAAAGGTTCAAATGAGAGTCTGTCATCATTAAAATTGGCATTTTCTGTATAGGTAATATATTTTTCCCACTGGCTGCTTTTAACTTTTTTTTTTTACTTTGTCTTTAGTTTTGAGAAGTTTCATTAAATGTGTGTTAGCATAGATTTCTTTGGGTTTAGCTTTTTCCAGTTTCTCTCAGCTTCTGGAATCTATAAGTTTGTGCCTTTCACCAAATTAGGAAAGATTTCAGCCATTATTTCTTTGAATAATTTTTTTTTTATTTCACCCTCTCTTCCTTTTGGAACTTTCATGATGCAAATGTTGGCTCTTTTGTTATTTCCCCAGACATTCCTGAATTCTCTCCATTTTATTTAGTTCTTTTTTTCTGTTGTCAGATTGCAAAAATTCTACTTTTATGTTCTCAAATTCACTGATTTCACCTTATGTCATTTCCACTCTATTATTAAGCCCATGCAGTGATTTTCTTAATTTCTCTTATTGTATTTTTCAGTTCTCTAATTTCCATTTGGTGCTTTTAAAATAACTTCTCTTTCTTTGTGGAGATTTTCTATCTTTCCGTTCATTTCAAGAAAATTTGTACCTGATTGTGGAAGCATTTTTATGACAGCTGCTTAAAAATCCTGTCAAATAATCTCAACATTGAATTCATCTCAGTATTGGCATCATTTGATTATCTTTTCTCATTTGAGTTGTAATTTACTTGGTTCTCGGTATGACAGGTGAGTTTTGTGTTTTTTTTTTATTGTACCCTGGACATTTTGTCTATTATGGGAAGAGACTCCACACCCTATTTAAATATATAGTTTTAGCATCAGGTCATTCTGTTTAGGTTTCTCCTGCAGGTCCTGGCCTATATTTGTGGACTATGGTCTCAGTGACAGTTTGGTTTTTAAATGTTTGTGGTATTATTTTGGTTGGCTTATCTAGTGCCCCTGGGACCCTGTCAGTCCCCACTGAGGCTGCCTAAAAGAGGGGTTTCTACGTACTGAGTCAGTGGGTTTCTCTCCAGAGAGGAGGGGAGTCTCAGGCTTCTGAGATTAAAGAGGCTTCCTGGCCAGGCCCCTGCAGTAAATGTATTGGTTTGGCCTGTGGGAGATGGAGAGCATTTCCTGGACCGGGAGTCTCTGGCAAGATCTCCCACATGGTGCCCACTGGCTATCCCATGTCTGGTGGAGGAGGGGAGTTTCAGGCCCAGGGAAGCAGTGAGACTTAGGGCCAGTCATGTTTTGATCAGAACCCTCTTGGTGCTGCTAGGCCCCCCTCATTGTCTTTGAGAGGAGAGACTCTGGCCCAGTGGAAAAGACAGTGCTTCTCCTGGCCATTTATTGCTGGTGAAGCTCCCAACTGATAACCCTTTGGAGTGCTACTGGAGGTTTACTGGGTGTTGTCAGAGGGTCCATTTGATCGTAGGAGAAACGAACCTATGGAGACTGTCTTCCTTTGCTAATTTGGTCAGAAAATGCAGAGTCTGAGTCATCTTTTGCAGGTGAGTGGAGAAATGTAAGACATTCAGCTGCTGTGTTTTTCCTCCAGTTCTGGGGTCCCAAACCAGTTTGCCATTGTTCTAAGACCTTTTAGAGTTATCCTTTTCTTCTTTACTTCCACAGTTTATGGCTTTACGAGGCAGGGAGAAGCAGGGAGAAATGGGTTTATGGCATCTTCTTTGGACCCAAAGTCTTGGTAAACTTTCTATTCAAATATCATCTACGGTTGAATTGTATCCTCCAAAAAGATATGTTGAACCCTAACTCCCAGCACCTCACAATGTGACCTTACTTGGAAAGATGTTTGCTGCAGTTGTAATCATTTAAAATGAGGTCCTGTTGGAGTAGAGTGAGCTCTTACTCCCATATGACTGTTGTGATGAGAAGAGGGAAGAGACAGAGAGATGCAGACACAGGAGGGGAAAACATCATGTGATGAGAGAGGCAGAGATGGAGGTGCCACACCTGCAACTCAGGGGATGCTGATGATTGCCAGAAAACCAGGAGAAGCTAAAAAGAGGCAAGGAAAAATTCTCCCCTACAGTTTTCAGAGGCCACATGGCCCCTGCTGACACCTTGATCTCAGAATTCTAGCCCCCAGATTGGTGAGATCATACATTTCTGTTGTTTTAAGCCACACAGTTTGTGGTACTTGGTTTCAGCAGCCCTAGCAAATTACTATGCCTTATACTTTCAAAATTTCTTTCGGCCAGGAGAAAAGATGGTCTGATTATGATCTTGAACAATTAGTGGACCACAGATGTGTCACGTGTTTTCTTAGTCTATAGCCAAATTAAATCTACTGGCCATTATCAATTATAGCTAAAGGAGGAGTGCCTGGGTGGCTCACTTGATTAAGCATCTGAGTCTTGATTTTGGCTTAGGTCATGATCTCATGGTTCTTGGGGTTGGGCTCCATGCTGATGGCACAGAAACTGCTTGGGATTCTCTGTCTCCCTCTCTCTCTGCCCCTTCCCTGCACATGTGTTCTCTCTCTTGTTCTCCCTGAAAATAAATGAATAAACATTAAACTATTATATCTAAAGGAGGAAACACTGGTCAGTTAGGCTTCTACATGTTTCTTTTTGTAATATTTTCTGTTTGAACACCTATGACTTACCATGATACATGATTAAGACAAAGCCTTCACTGCTGCTTGGGAAACTTTTATCCATCTCTTGTTGACTCCCTGTCCATATTCCCACATTTCCCCCCTAAATCTTTTCCCATCTCTGCAAATGATTCATTTCTTCCCTTCTAAGCAAACTCTCTCCAGGTGAAGCAGAAGTTTCATAAAACAGGTCCTTCAACTCTTTTCCCATCATCTCCAAGGAAGTGATCAAATCTGCCTTAGACCTCCTGCCACATGTTTGTGCAGCCACTTGTCTCTGAAGATAGAACTCTGCTTTAGGTCAACAGGTCTCATCTGGGGGAAAAGTATTAGGTAGTTGAAAAAATATAATTTAGGTGTACTTACTGACATTTCTGGAGCTCTGGATTTTTCACCCATAAACAAAGGGTGTAGGATTAGATTATCCTGAAGATTCCTTCCAACCCTAATCACCTTGACCCAGTTTCAAGAACTCATTTATGGTGGCAAACTGAAGGACAGGTTGTAGTGGAAGCGGGGGCAGAAGATAAGTCCAAGAGAATTGGGTAGATCACAGACCATGCCCTTCCATTACTTATACTACTGACTGGTGGTAAGCAATGAACAGAGAAGAAAATCAAGATAGAACTAGAAACCCTTGGCAAGCCAGTCCACATGACACAGGTGAAGTTGTATGCAAGATGAGATGTAAGAACTAAGGGACTCAATAACTGTTTCTTAGTCCTTCTCTCTTCCAGCACTATTAAGTAGAAATATATGTAGGGCTCAAATGGGAGCCACATACATGAAAAGCAATAGGTGAAATCAGTGTTAATAATATGGTAACAATATTATATGCTTTTCTTATATTGAGTCTTTTGACTTCTATGCATATTTTTCACTTAACATCACACCTCAATTTCACAAGTGACATTTTCGGGGCTCAACAGCCACATGTGGCTAGTTGCTACCACACTGGACAGTGTCGTTCTACACTACATACTATCAGTGACTTCTGATTGTGTACCCATTTCCTCTTTCAGCCAGTGCTAACACCACCCTTCACCATTCCCTATCTTCTAGGTTTCTTACTTCCTGACTTTGTCACTGGTTTTCAGCTTTCTATCTGCTATTAGACTCCAAATTAAAGTTTTTACAAGGACAATAGTTAAGCCTATTAATCATTTTTTACCTTAAGAAAATCAGAATATAAAAAATCACAGAGGAAAAAGGTTTAAAAGTTGCTTAAAATACTATTATATGTATTTGTGTAGTGCATTGTTATTTATCACCGGTCTATTTGCTGCAACCCCTATTTGATTCTCATAATGCTGCTTGTAGAGTTTTCCAAATAGAATTTCCACTTGCTTTCTAGCATAGGTAAGGTGCCAGCATATGCAAAGCTAAAGTGATCATTCTTCCTTTCTGTACTTTTATTATTATTTTTTCTGTATTTTTGTGCTTTAAGAGGATTGTACCACCATTTGCCAGTTCAGCCTGCCTGGGAGACCACCTAGCTTATTTCATTCCCCTCTTGTCTCTAAAACCCATATCTAATTAGTCTCCAGGGCCTACCGATTCTTCCTTTTAAATCTTAATTCTAGAGGTTTCCTTTTTATTCCCATCTCACCTCGATGGTCAAGCCCACAGCGTTTCATGCCTGTATTGTTGGAACATCCTTGTAATTGTTCTCTACCTCCACCCTAGTCTCCTAATCCAATCTTTGTAATCCCCCTTCTAGAACACGCTTGTGTTTGATACTTCCCCATATGAAACCTTAATGACTTCACATTTCCTAGACCAGTGCTTATCTAAGTTTAATATAAAGTCAAATAATCTGGGCATCTTGTCAAAGACAAGATTCAGATTCTGATTCAGAAGGTCCGGGGCCCCAGAGTCTGTATTTTAAAAGGAGGTGCTGGTCACTGCTGCCAGTGCAGGGACCACATGTGGAATAGTAGTGGCCCAGAGGCTGAGGCACACACTTTGAGAATGGCCTTCACAGGGCTCCTAGGATCTAGCTCTAGCTCTGTCTAGCTCTCAGCCTTAATGTAAGTTTTTCCTTCATCAGCTTAACCTGCTTCTCTACTCTCTAGACTCTCCAACCAAAGTTACTCATGTTTAGCATGTGGAAAAAAATTCACCTAAGCAGAAACCCCAAATTTAAAATTCTGGTAACTTTGTATCTCGCTTTGCAACCCCATCACTAAGAGGCAACAATGGATTCCAACCTCAGCGTCCACTTTGTCCTCTTGTAGCTTTTGCTTTCATATGTATCCAAGGAGACATTTTTTTTTTTTTTGTAAAGTCCTCACAATTCTGTTTGTTATCTGGTCCTCTTTAGCACATGGTGGGTTGGAGGTGGGTGCCCTTAGGTGGGGGGCAGGGGGTGTTAACCGAAGCAGTGTGATGGCCTATATATTTTGAGGCTGTTTCCAAACAGCATTGTGAAGTAAAGGCTACCTCTCTCTGAGCAACTTTCTTCTCTCTTTTTAAGACCACTGTCCTTTGTACTCAGGCAGCCAATATTGTCATGTTGTCTGAGGTCTTCCTCTGTTTTACTTAATGCACAGATCTTCTTCCTTCCCTTTTCCTGTCCTGGCACCCAGGTCAAGTCCCATAGCCACTTCCCACACCTTCCCTGTCTTTGTGCCATCCTCCTCACACTTCTGCTTTTCTTCATGTTTTCACTGTTTTTATTGTGGAAATAGTTACTGAGAATCTGCTATGTACTCAACTTTTTGAGAGGTACTACTAGTCCAGTGGTGAAGGAGATGTCATAACTCCTATACTCAACATTGCTTAGAGCCTATGAGAGAGAAAGACACTGAAACAATTAAGGTTAAGTATTTTCTTAAAGAAGAAATGGTGCTGTGGGAGCCTGGAGTTTACCCAACTAACCTGGAGTTCTAATAATTTAATTTACCCCAGGATGTTAATATCCTATGTTAACGTGTCCCAACCCCCACGGGCACTTCTGTTTTAAAAACTACTCTTTCTTTTCATTATTGTAACTGGTATATTTCCAAATCCCAGAATATATTAGTATTTGGGATTTAGGAATAAGCAATCAAAAGCCTTAGGGATTTCCAAAATTATAAGTCATTCTTCTTCATAGTCTTAAAACTCAGCATCATGAATTTCTAGAAATATTTAATACATAAGAAAGAGTAAGTTTGGAAGTTACATACTAAAACCCATAGTTCATGATGAACATTTAAACACTGGGAAATGTTAGTGAACATTATTCAGGTATTCAAGTAATGTGACATTTAGATCTTCTAGCAAGGTTAACAGCACTCCACTAAATCATGGGTCTAAACTGCCATTTTAAGGCCTTATTTTGTTCTCAAATTTGTTCATTTGAGACACTTCTCGTAGGATTTTTGTAAGGTATACTGTGCATACAGGCTGAGTACATAATGTGGCAACAGCTGAAAGCCTGAGTAACTGACTAGACCGATCATTTCTCTCATGTAGCCTCATTTTTGTTCCTGAAAAAGTTGACCTTGACCTTCAACTTTATGTGTCCACTTTTACTTCTTGCTTTTGACTTGACATTTGTCTATTTCTTAGAACCAATAAAGTCTCTATGCTGATGGTTAGGTTTAATTCTTGCAGGGCAATTAAAATTATTTTCCCTGATTTTTTCTCCATTGGTTTTCCTTGGACTTGGAGTTTGGAAACCATTTCTCATAAAGTTCTGGGGAGGAATTTATATCTGAAAACAATGCTATTTATACATAATTTCGATAGGAAATGTGTTTCAAGTTCCAAATGCCTGATTTATCATTGTGAAAACTCTTGAAAATATCTTTTATGGATAAAAGGGCTTTATAACGTGACCTTTGTGATTATGCTTTCCAGGGATCAGAGATGAGATTATTATATTTTTACCTATTGCTAATAGGCTCTGAATGCCTCTTCTCAAAAATTTTAAGACATAGTTCAGCCATGTAAGGGGAACTTCTTTGCTTTGTGAGTTTCCTAGGTAAGTTTTTCCAGAAATTGTGCTTGCTTAGAGTTTTAACACTGATAACAGAGAATGGGGGATGGGTAGGGGAAGTAGCCTTTTCCTTAGTTTTTTCAATAAGTTAAGTGTGACTCAGTACACCGTATGTACCACAGGGAGTTTTATAAAAAGAGAAGCTCCTTCCTGTCAAGTATTTATCTCTCCGCACCGCCAGGGCCTTAGCTGTGGGAAGTGGAAATATTCTTCTGGTGCTGACTATTAATCATGCGCATCCAAAAGTGCTTTGATATTTGAAAGAATTGAATAAAAATCCCTGTAGCAGAGGGCCGTCTAGGCAATATTTGGACTTGGGAACATTTTCATGAGAACTGCAAATAAAAGAGAAACAAAGTGACACGGTACGGACACCACAGGATGGTTCAAACAGTTCCCTGTGTGTCCACCAAGCACCTGTACTGAGGGACCCCGAAGGGATTAATCCCTGTAAGATGGGGAGAGAGGAAAGAAATGAAGTCAGGCGCACGCAGACATTCAGTAGACATTCGCTGCCTTGAATTAAAGTCAGGGCCTTGCCTTCAAATGCTTTATAATGTAACCTGATCAATGAACCAAAACAAGATTGAAAAACTCTTAAAGAAATTCATACCCAAAGACAAATGAACATAGGGTAAATTTACCATAGCAAACCCTCAATTCATCATATCCTTACTAATCCCAACCCTTAATTGCCTAGACTTTTAAATAAAGAACAAACCAGGAGAAAATAAACTCACATTAGTGTCTATTCAGGACCTAACATTGTATTGCCTTCTCTAATTGCACCAGAAATAGTATATGGTGAATAATAGGTTTGTAATGATCCATTTTAAACACAGAAATGACAGAAATAATAAAATGTGCCTGCTTTTCAGATGTTCATTACGGCAAGCAGATAAAAAAAATTTCAAGTGTTGAAACAAAATGAACATTTTATAACCACAAAAATTAAAGGAAGCAGAATAACCAAATCTCCCATAAACTCTGGTCAACTCAGGCTGGTTTATACCTGAGTACTCATGAGGAAACTGAAGTCATCATATCATAGCGGCTTTGAACCCTTCTGCATTTGCAGGGGGTTATGGGACTTGTTATGATCTGACTTTTGTGACATGGTTGACCATTCCTCCAAAAAATTCAGCCTTCCAGATGATATGGCCCTCTACCAAGACCCTCCGCATTTTGGGGAATCTCCATTCGAACCGGGAAGTTAATAGTAAAGGGAGTCCTTTGGGAAATTTCCACTCAGGGGGATCCGATACCTGACTTCTTCCCTCCTGTGCATCCTCTTGGATACCCTCAAGTGGGGTTTAAGATTATGTGAGCCATTGCCTCAGACTTATCTCCCTATTCTATCTCAGTCTACCCCAAACTTGTTATTAAACAATAATCTGATTGTTATTAAATATTAGTATCAAATAATATTTTAAATGATGATGTAGCGAAGGAGCTGTTAGGTGGACAACAGAATAATGTGGCTTTTATTTTCTACCACAGCAGTTCTTTGTGAAATACATTATGCATTGTGTTATATATTATATCATATTATATTATATTATGTTATATTATATTATGTATAGCTGACTATGGAGTTTTTTCATGGAGAAAACCACAGGACAGAGCGACTCCAGAAAACATATAGTTTTGAATTTGAGGTCTAACAGACATAAAACATTATGTTAGTTTCAGATGTACAACAGAATGATTCCATATTTGTGTACACTGAAATGCTCATCACAGTAAGTCTACTTATCTGTATCCACACATTGTTATAAAATTTTTTCTTGTGATGAGAACTTTTGAGGTTTATTCCTAACAACTTTGAAATATGCAATATAGGACCATTAACTATATTCATCCATGCTGTGTGTTATATGCTGTACCATATGCTTTTAGGAGGCAGATTTTTTTGTTTTTTATTTATTTTTGAGAGACAGAGAGAGACAGTGTGAGCAGGGGAGGGGCAGAGAGAGAGGGAGACACAGAATCCAAAACAGGCTCCAGGCTCTAAGCTAGCTGTCAGCAGAGAGCCCCATGTGGCACTTGAGCCCACAAACCGTGAGATCATGACCTAAGCCGAAGCTGGATGCTTAACTGACTGAGCCATGCAGGCACCCCTAGAAGGCAGTTTTTCAATAGAGAAAAATAAGAAAATGAATGTAAGTAGAGTACCTATTCTCAGCAGAAGAACTTTTTGGATCCTTTATATGCAAATGGACTTTCCTGCCTGGAGATGCCCAATATTTGAATCACTTACAATCCATTCTCTGTCTTCCACTATTGTCATAAGTATTTGTGCCTTACCCATATTGCCTTGCTTCCAGATTTCTGGGCACTCCAACCACTAAGTTCTTGTGACTCTTTCCTTGAGGATTTTCTCTGGCCATGGAAGTCCACCTGACGCGTGTGTGGGACAGACCAGGAACACCTAGGTGGCAACCCTTTCTGAGAGCCATTTTCAACCAGTGACTGAGGAAAATTGGTGGACAAATGCCGAACTGTATTATACACAGAATCCTTGGGAAGGACTAGTCCCCTGGTCTCTATAGTGCTAACCTAAAATCACCTGCTAAATCACCTCCTGTGTCACATCCTTGTCTCGAGACGTGTTTAGGGAACTCAACCTACAGTATCTATCAAGGGTCCAATTTTACCCATTTTACTGCCTTTATCCTAACAACTCCTACCACCAATCACTTAGGGAGCAGTAAGTCTCCTAAAAACGTCAGCCTACGATGGAAATGGAGCACTTAACTGCCTTCTTCCTTCTCGATTACGCTTGCTACAGCCCCACCTGTATCCCCGTCCCCACCTCTCTTCCTCCCTCACCCTGCCTCCCACCTGGAAACTGCCAGTCTTCCTGGAAACCATAGCCATTGCCGATTCTTTCTCTTAAAAAAAAAAAAGTGAAGCTGTAGTGATAACATAGCAGATGGCAAAGATAGGTACATATCAGCTTCCTGCATACAACCTTTCTTAATTCACTAAGACCAGAATTTCTGAGGAACATCCGGAAATCCAGACATTTCCTTTGATTGTTGCAGCTATGATAAAAGTACACAGAGCAAATCTCTGATTCTACACCCACCACCTACTCTTCCCCCCACGCCAAGATAATAAATTGTTTAAAATACTTTCCTTTAACTCTTATGATATATTGCTTCTGTTATTGCTTTCTATTTATACCTCTAGTCCAACAGTTCCTGGAACTGTTGATGCATAAAGCTTAAACCAACTGCTCCAGTTCTGAACAAAACTGACAGCTCTCTCTGGGTTTGCTAATTAGGAAAATCTTTAAGCAAAGAACTGGGTAAAAAGAGTTGGTTATTCATTTCTAAGCAGTACTTTTTGATCACAATCAATAATAGCTATTTCCCCTTCTGATTTGTCCTGAATGATTTTGTATTCCCAGATGATTGTTCTTTACGCTCTTTGTTCAGTGGGGACCATAGCTTAGCCATGAGCTGCATTTACTGTCTTCTCCAGCCATTTGTGTCCCCTACTCGTGTGGCTTTGGACAGACCAGTGACCCTGCAGAGTTCTGCATAGCAAGGTCCTGACCACCTGCCTCAGTACCAGGTAGGGCAGTGGTTAGGATTCATCAGGCCATCCTCAGCTGACTCGGTGCGACTTTGGGAAGAGGCCCAAATGATTATTAGGTGCAGATTAAGTTTGGGAACGACAGATCTTGGTGTTCAAATTTGACCCGAGGGTTTAGACTATGAAACTCAAACTAAGTTTTCCCTTTCTCTCCCCAGACTGACTTCGTGGCTTTGCCCTCCTCAGTTGGCCTTAGCTAACTAAGCTAATAAGCTTTTGTGCTAATGCCATTCCTGGGAATGACAAAGACACACGCTAATCCCTTCTGCTGGAAAGTGAAAAAAGAAAATGAAGAAGATTGTTTTCAAGGAGTAAAATACACCCAGGTTTTCTGAGGAAAAATAATATGACTTGTATAAGCATCACATTTTACCAGGCAGAAACAGGGCTCCTGTTTTCATGATTTTGATAGACTATCCATCTGGGAGCAGATCTTTGAGGAAAGAAGCTCTAGTTTCCTGACTTTGATGTTGGAGAAGAATGAAGGAGACTGCTTTGCATTTGTAGTGAGGGAGAAATATTCTCATTTCTATTTTTTTTCCTAAAATCAGTGTTTTGGGGGATATCTACAGTTCAAATCTCATGCGGTCTTCTGTAAACGCTCTTGGTTTTCCCGTCTGTCAAGATGCTATTAAGTAAATTCAGTCTCTTTAGAAATAATCATTGTTTCCTGGCCCTTGGTTTGGAAGGATTTCCAAAGAAGATGACAGAAGTTTGGAACAGAATCACACTTGGCATTGTCATGACAGGATTCATTATGAGCATATAGAGTCGTCTGGCTTAAAGAGGAGTGGGGTTTTACTCTGGAATCCCATAGTGAATGTGTCTGTAGATGTCAACAAACCACAGTGATAAACATACATGACTCTGGTGAGGAAATAAATGCTTTCTTGCTGAAGTAGGGAACCCACTGTAGGCTCAATGTGATCTGTGTAAGAACAGAACAATGGTGATGTGTTTTAGAAACTCTTAGCTTTCAGAGCAATGTGGAAAGTGACGTCTTTTGATGAAGTTTACTTTTGTCACTGGTAGGAGATGGCAGCATGTGGCATTTTCCCATAAATGTCAGTATTGTTCTTTGGATATTGCGGCGTGTCCTTATATCCATGTGAGGACATCACAAAATGATGTTGTTTGGGGCCTCATATTGCTGACTAAAGTCTTTATGTCAGCACTGGCCCCGTATGAGAGATGTTTATGGTAGGAGTTAATTCACAGAAATGTGCCTGATGACAAGTGTGTGAGCTCTTGCACTCGGAATGGGTTTTCCAGCTCTCCTGTCTTTCCAGTCTGAGAAGTTACACACTCCCTGTGCTGCAGCTCCCTATCTCTTTATGCCCGGCCAAGAATTTTCCACAGCAGAAGATCTGGAAGTGTTTCTTCATCGCTTGAATACCTGGCAACATAAATGAGTAATATTTTGCACAGCTTTCCTGTTTATGAGTCATCGACTCGAGCATAACCCAATTTTTCAGTTTTTCAATTATTTGAACCTTTTGTTACTCTCCTTCTAATTAGTGTCCATTGTGTTTCAAAACCCATTTATATGTATTTATTAATAGAAAAAGTATTAAGTGAAACCATAGAAACCTCTGGAGGAGAAAGAGTTCTATTTCTTTTTTAAAAACAAGCAATTTACTGAACTTCTTTTCTACTGAATCAAAAGCTTCAACTTTAATAGTTAGAAATTAATACTTGGTAACTTTTTTTAAAGCCTTTTAGTCTCTTTGAACTTCTACCTAGACACGTAGTCTACTAACTCCATGAAAAGAATTATTTAAATCAATCAATCAAAAGTCTTTTTTAACAGGTTTATAGATCTTATACATGTTTTAAACTTTCTGTCTTACTCACTATTTGGTTTTCTGAAGTGTTACATTAAAATACCCTTTTTGGAAAGCAGTTTCGATGTGTCCACCATGGATATCATAATTGAACCGATTTTTGTTTTGTTGGGGTTTTTTGGCTTGGATTTTTAAAACATCAACTTTGAGGTTTTGTGCTTCAGTTGTAGCTGAAACCCATCCAGCAAACGCCAGTTGAATTTGACAGTCTCTAAACCCTTGTCACTGAAGACGGTCTGTGGATCAGCCTCATCAGCCTCACCTTGGGGCTTGTGAGAGTCAGCGTCCCAGGCCCCACTCAGACCTCCTTATTCAGAATCTGTACTTTTTTTTAAAGTTTATTTATTGGGGCGAGAGGGTCAGGGAGCGAGGGGGAGGGAGAGAACCCCAAGCAGGCTCTGTGTTGTCAGTGCAAGCCCGACGCAGGGCTCAATCTCATGACCGTGAGATCATGACCAGAGCTGAGATCAAGAGTTGGACACTTAACCGACTGAGCCACCCAGGACCCCCAGGATTTGTACTTTAACAAGATTTCCTGAGTGATTCTTGGCACGTTAAAAGTGAGAAGCTCTATTCCGACCTAATCCTTCCACTTATGGCAGCATTTCCAGATTAAACAAATTTAGTGGCTTGGTCTCAAAAATTTAAAAGCTACCATAATAATTGGAAGATAGTACATCTTTAAGGTAGAAGGAACCATGATAATTGTTACCTACTGCTGAGAGTCCTGCTAACAGCTCAATCTGTGCATAAGGTTTTAAGTGCTGGGTGTTGACGTGGGGACCCCTGGCCCTGGACTGGCACTAGAGAAAGGGACAGAATGTGTGTGGAGAGGGAGCTCACAGCCAAGAAGAGAGACCCGCAGGTAAACATGGAAATAGGACACACTGCTGACCACAGGCTCTAGAAATCACAAAGGGAGTGCTTGACTCTGGGTAGAAGGTGCGGCACAGAACAGAACAGGAAGCCTTCTTGGAGAAGCGTTTCACCTCCTGGGCAAGTTGGAGAATGTTCCAGGCAGACAGGCATGAAGCGAGTAAGGCAGATAAACATCTCTAAGGAAATTCCCATGGTTTGGTTTTGGTGAACATGAGGTATGTGTGTTTTGGCAGGGGGAGGGGGGGGAACAGCAGGTGAGAACCCAGTGAAGCAGAAGGAAATGAGGCTGCGTCATAGACACAAGTGCCCTCGGGTGCTAAGGAGGTTGGCTTTTGTCAAAGGGAGCCTGACAAATGTTTGAAAGAGGAAAGGGACAGCCAGCTGGGTGTTTTTAAAAGGGCATTCTGGACGCTGTGTGGAGAATGGACTGGAGGCTGGTGGAGCAAGAGAGGAGTCAGGGAGGCCCGCATGGAGGAGGCTGCAGAGAAGCCTGAACAAGAGCCGGTGATTGCTTGGCATGAGGTGACAGCTACGGAGAGGGATAGCTCAGGATGGATCCAAAAATAAACAGGAAGACTTTCTTTTCTCTCTGCCCCTACCCTGTCCTTCAAATCTTTGAAGACATGGTTCTTTATTACTGAGTCTTTGCTTATCCAGAGCAAACATTTTCTGGTCTTTGAACTGCTACTTTAAGACAAGGTTTTGCATCCGTCTACAAATACCTTGGTTTATTTATATCCCACATGCACTGTAGGGCCAAGAGTTAAGAAAAGGTAAAGTTAAGTGGGGAAAAGGAACTAAAAATTACCGGATACCTAGCGAAACAGGTCAGGTGCACCATAAACATTGTCTCATTTACTCCCCACAGCCATGGAAAGTATTATTACCTGTTGTAGACATGAAAAGAAGGCGGCCCTGGGGGCTAAGGATCTCCTGGTGATGATTGACTTCGACCAGTAGAATCTGAATTTGCACCCAGAGATCTGTGATTCACATATTAAACTACCTGCACTCAAGGATGCTTGGAGCAGCTTAAACCACCACTTCTGACCCCTCCTCCCCATTTCCAGCCCCCATGTTTTGTTGAAGTACAGGTGTCAATCAGTGGCCTTCTGTGGCTACATAACTTGCCTACTGAACAAGTTAACCAGAGCCAGAAGATAAGCAGAGAAGACCCCCTGAGTAGCCAGATAGACGACACAAAGTCCAGATTGTCTCTGAGAAAAGACATCACATGCAGAGCTTGTTTTCTTTGTTTGTACATAATTCTCTCAAGCTGGGCCATATGTTTTTGCAGCCCACAGACCATTAGAAACAGCAAATTAAGAATGAGTGGGTAGCAAGTGAGAGCTAATGGCTGACAAACTGACATCAAGGGAAGAGATGGAAAAGTGAAAAGAGCCATAGATATAAAAACTCAAGAAGCCGATGTAATAGATTTGGTCACTGATAGAGAGTCAGACAGTCCCACTGATTTTACTTCTCCAGGGCATGACTGTTTTACAGTGCAAGTGATAAACCCTAAAAGTCAACGTAAACCTTACCTCCTATCCAACGGAGAGAGCAGCCTCAATATAACGTGTGGTGTCAGAGCACCATTTCTGACTCTAACTGAGCCATTCCAGTGGTATGAGAATGTGGATCTTGTCTCTGGTTAGCAGTTGTTGGCATTTATAGGAGATCTGTGTAGTCTGCTAAGCAAAATCTCTCTTAGTAACATCCACCAATTGGCCCCTAGTGCTTTTTGACATGATAATCATCCAAATGTTAAGAGATCACTGTCCCCAGTGTGGAGCAGTAACCAGAAACTCCAGAACTCAGTCTTCAAAGAGCTGCTGCCTCCTTGTCTTTCACTTTCTTTCAAGTCTGCTCTGAGGTCTTGGTCCATCCCTGCCCTTACTTGGAATCTCAGGAAATAAAATATTCTTTTTTTAAAAAAATGTTTATTTTATTATTTATTTTTAGATGGAGAGAGCACCCCACGCAATCTCTGTGCTATCAGTGCCGAGCCTCATGTGGGGCATGAACCCATGAACTGTGAGATGATGACTTGAGCAGAAATCAAGAGTTGGATAGTCAACCAACTGAGCCACCCAGGCGCCCCAGGAAGTAAAATATTCTATGGTCACTTTAAGTTGTAAACGCAGACCCAATCCTGTGGTGTAGTGTCTAATCAACTATATTCATTGCTCCTTCAGTATTCATTGGAAGCAACTTTTCTTCCTGGCCTCTACCCTCCTGCTTCCATCATTGAGTGGCAGGCTTTTCCACTCTGTTCTTGCTCATCTTCCCAATTCTGTAACTGCTGTCTCCAACTCTGACCAGGGAAAGGAAGACAATTTGAGGGGGAGCAGCAAAGTTCTTACTTGGCTGGTACCACCACCCTGCCCTGGCTCTTAAGTGTCAAGTGCAATGAATCACATGGAGATCTCATTGAAACAAAAATGTTGGGGTGCCTGGGTGGCTCAGTCAGTTAAGTGTCTAACTTCAGCTCAGGTTATGCTCACACAGTTCATGAGTTCGAGCCCCACATCAGGCTCTATGCTGACAGCTCAGAGCCTGGAGCCTGCTTGGGATTCTGTGTTTCCCTCTCTCTCAACCCCTCCTCCATTCATGCTCTGTCTCTCTATCTCTCAAAAATAAATAAACACTTAAAAAAATAAAAGGAAGATGCTGACTAGGTAGGTGTGGAGTGAAATTTGAGATTCTGCATTTCTAGTACCCTCCCAGGTTTTATTGGTGGTATTAGACTATGGACCTTGCTTGCTTTGAGTAATAAGCATTTAGAGATTCCCTTTTGGGTCCACTCACTGACATTCCTTTAATGTAGCTACTTAATGCAATATCCTGAATTCAACTAACTCTTTCAAGTACAGTAAAACCTTTGCTTGCAAGAATAATTCTTTCAGGAAACATGCTTGTAATCCAAAGCGCTTTTATATTACAGCAAATTTTAAGACTCGTTGGCTTTAAGTTGTGATCATGTGATGTTTGGCATCACATATCATTCATATTGCAAGACAGCACTCATTTATTTAAGTTAAAATTTATCAGAAATGTTTGCTCGTCTTGCGGAACACTCGCAGAACAAGTTACTTGCAATCCAAGGTTTTATTGTTCAGGGGCTGATGGTACACATCATTATCTTATAGTACTGGTGATCTTCATCCTGATGGGCCACCCTCTGTGTGACAATACTTTTCAATATATTTGAAGCTCAGTTTCCAAAGGTAATTCATCTAGTCCCTATAACCTTCATACTGACACAGACACAGTTATTTCCTAGACAGCCATTTGCTGGGCTGCTGTAGAGCACTATGAATTTTCCAAATGACAGGCGTCAGTCCTTCTACCTTCCAGGTGTAGAAAATGCATATAGAGCTCTTCCCACAGAGGTATGGAGGTCCACTCACTAGGCTTGGGTTTTGAAAGAGAGGACTGAAACTGGCAATATAGCTCTCTCCAAAGAATTGACTTTGCATGTTATCCCTCCTCATTCAACAATCTAGATTTTTAAAATCCACAGTCTGGGTGAAAGACTTTGTATCTCATAACCAGTCTAGATATTTCTTTTAAAAATTTACATCTTGGGGGTGCAGGTTAAGCCTTCGACTCTTGATTTTGGCTCAAGTCATGATCTCACATTTCATGAGTTTGAGCCTCATGTCAGGCTCTGCACTGAAAACATGGAGCCTGCTTGGGATTCTCCCTCTCTCCCCCTCTCTCTGCCCCTTCTCCACTTGTCCTCTCTTTCCCTCTCTCTCAAAATAAATATGTAAATTTAAGAAAATAAAGATTTGCATCTTGGTCATTGCTCTTAGAGCTAAATTTTGTATCTCCTAAACTATAGTCTATCCTATGTTTCCTCTTCTTTGTGACAAATATCTTGTTTTCACATATAGTTTCTGAATATTCACCATTTTCTTGATGCCTTTTCACTTGTCAATATGCTACCTGAAATAAGGTAGCTAGAATTAGATGTATTATTCCACATAGAGTCTGGCCAGACCAGAGTTCATTGGGGTGGAATTTTTCTGTCTTTGACATGTTTGACTTCATTAATGCTCTTGGCATTTGAATTTTATGGACAAGAAAAGGGAAAAATCAATGGTAAGTATGTAATCTTGAGTTGAGTCACCTGTAAAATTGATACACCATTAATAGAAAGTGAAGAAATTAAGATGATATGGCAGAAAAGGTATTTCCATTTTAGACATGAGTTTGAGATGCCAGCATGATACTTATGTGGAAATGTTCAGGAGGCATTAAGAAATTGGAGACTGGAACATATTGAAATTTAAATCTAGAAATAGAGATTTGGGGGTTATCCTGATAAAGATAATATCTGAAGTCTAGAGAATACAGGTTGTATGTCAGGTAAGTTTAGAGGAAGAAGGTAGCCAGTTCAAGCCTGAATATGATGAAAGTTCACACAGATTCCAAGAGAGGATAAGATCTTCTCCTGAACTGGATATTTACCTATGCGGCTCAAAATATTTCTACCCATCCAAGGTGGCTCGGTGGCTCAGTTGGTTAAGCATCTGACCCTTGATTTTGGCTCAGGTCATGATTTTGCGGTTGATGGGATTGAGCCCCATGTTGGGCTCTGCACTGGCAGTGTGAGACCTGCTTGAGATTCTTTCTCTCTCTCTCTCTCTCTCTCTCTCTCTCTCTCTCTTTCTCTGCCCCTCTCAAAATAAATAAACATTTAAAAAAATTGATGATATTCTTTATTATGTGGTATAATATCTATAGTCAGAGGGTGGGAATGCTAATTTTGCAGTAAAGCAAGAAGAAATGATACAATAGAAATGCATTTTAAAGGATATTCACAAATCTTTATGGATTTTTTCTATTTCAAAAATGTACCTTTTTACTTGAATCTGGCGTCAAACATCCAAACTTCAGGATACAAATACCCAATATAAGTTTTGATTTATTGTTTAAATTTCTATAAATAAAATATTAAGACAATCATAATTTAACAATTTAGCAATTGCATCATATAATACGTTAAATAGTCGCATAGCCGTAGAGGTACACTTTTAAGTTTGGGTGTATATGTAGAGTGAGAGTACAGTATTATCCAGTTAACTTCAACTCTCATAAACTGTCGTCTTGACTGTCTAAGTAGACAAGTGATATATGAATTATACACACATGGTCTTTACATTATAGTAATAAGTTCTGAAAATTTTTTGTTCAGACTTTTTACATCATTTCAAGATAATCCTTGAAATGTGGCATAATTCAGGGGCATAATTTCTGGTGGAAACTTTTCAGCATTATACAAGTTCCATAAATTGGTAATGTTGGGTAAGTTTTCACATTGACTAAAAATGCGAAGATGGAAATAGGAATTCTAAGGATCCTTTAGGAGGGTGGGGGATATACCAGTGATCACAACATGTACCACAGACTTGACTTTAAACAGCTAGGTTTCTAATTTTCCGAAGTTAGTCATTCCCGAATACCACAGTCAGCGTTAAAAACACATATGATGAGAACTGCCTGATCCAGTGTTTGGGCAACTAGAACTCTCAGCCAGGCTGAAGAATTATAGCATAAGAATCAATATCTGCAATCATGACTGTAGGGAGCAAAGTCTACATTTCTTTTATGCTTACTGCATGTAGAAGTTTTAATATAATTTCTAATGTCATATATTATTTAAGTAACAGCAGAATTCAATGAAAGGGGTTGTATTATCCCCATGTTACAAATGAAACAAAGGCTTTTCAGGGGAGTTAATTGACTTTTTCTGAGGTTGAATGGTGAGAAATAGATAGCTTTGTGTTCTCCTATCTCCCAGGAACACTTAAGTTCCAAAATGTTGTCATGTGCTCATTTTTGGTAAGCCTGTAATCTATATTTGATATGTCTTTGATAAAATAGTGTGCTTCATTTTCAATCATGTTAGATAAGAATAGTACATGTATGTATAGAGATTGCTCCTTTTATACAAATGTGCTGCCACCATGGCAATAGAATAGATGCTGTAAGTAATGGAATTGGGTGTAGTTATCCATCCAGTGTCTAGCCATCTTCCTATTAGAGTCCCCTGGTGACCAATAAGCTTCTTTTTTTTTTTAAGTTTATTTTATTTATTTTGAGAGAGAGAGAGACAAAGGGAGGGAGAGAGCTAGAGAGCGAGCGAGCAAGTGCACATGAGCAGGGGAGCGGCAGAGACAGAGGGAGAGAGAGAATCCCAGGCAGGCTCTTCATTGTCAGTGCAAAATCCATCATGGGGCTCAATGTCAAGAACCATGAGATCATGACCTGAGCCAAAATCAAGAGTTGGAGGCTTAACTGACTGAGCCGTACAAGTACCCCAAGACCAATATGCTTCTTGAGATGGAAATCTAGAGCTAATATTGGAGGTAATGTCCATGGCTTACAGCAAAATTAAATAATTATCTCAGTGACTCCCTGTGCCAGCTCTCTCTCCCTCCCTCAGATGCGTGTGAACACATGAACACACAAATGAGAAGATTTAGGATTCACATATGACATAGATTTGGGATATTTTTTTGAAAGTGGAATTAGTAGAATCAACCATTTGTCATCAGCAAATGTTTCCTAGAAGTATACCTGATATCATTTCCTAATACATCCTGAATCCTCCTACTTCTGCTTGTTTCCACAGTCACCACCCAAGTCCAATTCATCATTTCCTTCTGGACTTCAGTAGCATCCTAACCAGTCTCCTTGTTTCTCCTCTTGCCCTCAGCCACCACCAGCCCATTTTCCTCAAAGTAACTAGAGTGTTCCTAAAATCCAAATCTTATCACCTCATTTCCATACCTAAAGTCCTGTCTTGGTTGCCCACTTAGGGACTAGACTATCAGATTGGATCCCTGCCTTGATTTATTTTATATCATCTTGAGCTTTCTTCACTCAAGGGCGTGGGCTTTCTTTTGATGCTTCTAACTTACTAAGCTCCACTCAGCCTCAGGATCTTAGGGTGTGCTATTCCCTTAGTTTGGAATGCTTCTTTTCTCCCTTTTCACTTGGTTGACCATTCTTTAGGACTTAGCCTAAAAGCTAAATTCTTATGAGATTTTGCATGATACCTGGATTAGGTTAGGCTACTCAACTACTCTCACAGCACTCTGCCACTTTCGTAGTATGCCCCATAACTGTCCAATTTAGTTAAACAATCCTACGTTATTCCTTCTTAAAGTTTGTCTTTTATAATTAGTTGTTAACTTCATATGAGTAGAGTCTTTCTCATCCACTCGTGTTTCCCCACCTCCTTAGAACAATGCCTGACCTTTGTCAGCACATAATATATTTCCTTAAAAAATGTTTGCTTATGCTTATGAGTATCAAGCTTTTCATCCTTTAATCCCAGAAGGTGATTATGGCCTATGTCTTAGAAATGGCTATAAGTACTGTGAGTTTGAATATTTTAATAGCAAGAATTTGGCACGATGAACTCAGAAATTTATCACTAACACTGATAAACCATTATCAACTGGACCTTGAATTTATGTTTGATCACCTACCAATTATGTTACCTAGTGATGGTTAAATAATGAAGCCAAAGACTTAGCAATGGGAGATGGTGAATAAGAACCAAGAAAAAGGCAGCAAAAAGCCATAAATGTAGGAGGAAGGTAGTATAAACCACTGAGAGATGATACCAGGTCGGGGCTAAAGAGAGAAGTTACGTTGACAAGGATGTAAGGAAGTCTTTTTTGAAAAGAAGTCCATTAAATAGCTTACAAGATTAAAAGTACTGCAGCATGTTTAGATTGGAAGAGGTTACCAATAAAATTCAACAATTTTCTTTTTGTTGTTCTGTTTTGCTTTCCTTTTTTTAACTTATTTTTTTTTAACTTTAAGTTTATTTACCTCTTTTGAGAGACAGCATGAGTGAGGTAGGGGCAAAGAGAGAGAGAGGGAGGGAGAATTCCAAGCAGGCTCTGGGCTGTCTGCACTGTCAGTGGAGAGCCTCACATGGGGCTTGAACTCAGGAAGCGTGAGATCATGACCTGAGCTGAGATCAAGAGGCAGATGCTTAATCCACTGAGCCACCTAGGTGCCCCAGCATGACTTTCTTTTTGTCTGTCTCCCTTTCTCTCCCTCCCTCCCTCCCTCTCTTCCTTCCTCCCTTCCTACTTCCCTTCCCCTCTTGAGCAATTGATAAACTACTCATGAGAGTGGAATTATTTTACAAGCGCTGGGATAAAGGTCAAGACACAGACAACGTTTATAGAGTAACAGGAGTTTCAATCTGGTAACACCTTTAGTAAACAAATGTGAGAATAATCAGTGTTGATCATGGCAGTGAATTTTTAATCGAATCCGTTCACTAAGAAAGCTGTAAAATAAGTTGCAAAGTGCTTTGAGATAATGAGCTACTATGGAAACACAATCTTATCCTAGCAACTGAAATGGTCAAACTATTTGTTTTCGAAAAGTCCAACTCTGGTATTTTATTTCCCTTGAATGATGACAATCGATTGATTTATGAAACTGAATGTTTCTTCACTTGGATTAAATGAGTCCATGTCTCTTTATGCTGATTAGCTGTCAGTAGGGGATGCATATTGCTAGCTGTAAATTTTGCTTCTGCATTTTATTTAAGATTTTTGAGATTCAAAGAAGAGTTTGGTGAATCACGTCTGTTGTGCAGGACACAGGTGAGGTTAAGCCTTTGCTCTTGAATCATGTGTGTGCCAAAGCACATGCAGAAACTCCATATTCCTAAAGAGAAAGAGTGTGCTTTTTATTGCAGGGTGTTACAAGGAAAGAGCTATTGGCTTGGTAAAACTGAGAGAGAGAGGAAGAGGGAGAGAAAGAGAAAGAGAGAGAGAACACAAACAAAAGTCCCAGCAACACGTGAAACTCGATACTCTCGAGACATAATATATTATTGGAGATGAGCAGAGATTTCTAACATACTGCCTTTAATGGTAATTTCTTTCTGTCATCCAAAGAAGAGCTTCCTCATTAAGACTCCTAGTTCAATTACCTTTTGTGTAATCCGTCTACTGGGGGCACTTGGCTAAACGGGAGGTCTTCAAGGTTCAGGGACATCATAAACCCAGACTGCGGTGCTCGCCATGCTAAAAAGCCATGGCTAACGCATCTTAGGTCCATCATGAGTTTATCTGCCAGTTTATAGGATGCCGAAGACTACTGGGAAGGAGAAGACCACATCAAACTTTCATTGCATGTCTAACGGGGGCTGCAGATATTTTCAACAGAGTTCACAGAATCAGAGCTCCACCTGTGCTCAAACTGCCTGGGGTTTTAAGCTGGCCATCGGAGCGTGTTCAAAGGATCCCACATTTAGTAAAGAAATATGCCCCCTGACCTCGCTGGAAATGAAGTATCCATAGAGGTTTTGCCCCATGTTCTTTAGCCAGGACTGTCCCAATGCCCTGGTTTCCTGTTGTAACCTTAGGGCAATGAAGCAGGAACTATTTCCTTATAGTCAGTGTCAGTTAAAATTACTACCTGATCTAATCCTACTAACCAAACATGCAGATGGGGTAAGCTGCTCACAGCTTCGCTACTAGCTTACTTCTCCGCCTCCGCTATTGGTTAGCTAATTATGAAGTACACACACATAGACACGCCTGTTTTTCCCCCTAAAAATCTCAAGTTAATAGTGATTTTAAGACTGGGCATTTGTTCTTGCTTTGTGATGGGTGCTTACGGGTTTTAAAACCTGAAGCATTAAAAAAAATATTGATGCCCAGAACCCACTGTCACAGAGTCTGAGTGGCTGGAAGACACAGGACCTGGGTATTCCTCTAGGTGGTGGTTATGAGAGCCCAAGGTTGAGAAGAACCATTAAATGCTTCTGTAGTCCTTTTTCCCGATCACGGAAGTAGGCTTTGCCATGACAAGTTTGCGCACCCAGAAATTCACATTCAGTTTAAGGCTAAGCTCTGAACCCATGTGTTTAGGATCCTTAAGTCTTTGCTTTTCTCTTCAATTCACAATTCTTAAGACTTCCAGTGAGATCAAAGAATTTTCATAGAAAGATGCGCCTAACTATTGAGTGAGGAAGGGAAAAGAAAATTCAATTATAGCAGTTGGGCTAAAAATAGAAGCTTTATTTAAGGCTTAGCAAATTCTCTGAAGTTTTACACATTTGCCATGATGTTGAAAGCTTAATGTAGCTTACTTGGTTACATAATGTCACATTGAAAAAGCTGGCACTGAGGTATCAAGCCCTCTACCCCCGACCCTTACCTCTACAACTTGCCTAACAGGTTGAACTTTGAAAACAGGGCACAAAAAGGTGACATTTTAGAATTTTTTTCACATGCATTCTAACTTTATAGAAAACACAATTATTTAGAACCCATTTTTCTCTGACATTCGGTCCCTTCGTAAAACGTGGACACTATAAGCTGTTTTGTGCCTACCATTACTGTGGTTGGCTATCTCCTTTGAATCTCTCTGTTCCTCATTTATTCTCCTCTCTGACAGGGAGAAGAGAAGATGTTGAACAGGCAAAAGATTATCATGGGCATCTTCTCACAACTGCATCCTCAAGACACAAATAATTACCCAAATGTAAAAGTCTAAATCAGAGCCTTAGGTAGGTCAGTTTCATCTGAGATCAAGCACGATGCTGTTTTTCCACCCTCCCCATTTTCATTTTCTGTCTTTGGCAGAGCCTCCGATAGCAGATGTAGTAAGAATGTGTAGAGCCGCCAAGATGCTTAATCAAGATCCTGTGATTGTTGTGGCTGTCACCTCAAATTCCAGATTCAGAAACACAACTTTATCAACTCATCCACAAATGATGAGGCTCTTGAGGGGAAGAATAATTTGTATTGACAAAACTCGCAAGTAATTTAATTTGTAAATCATGATGCCAATTTGTTAAATTACAGCAGTTCAAGAACAGTTTGCTCATTGGCTCCTTTTCTTTTTTGTTGTTTATTCTTTCGATAATGATTACTTGAGTGCCTCTTTCTTACGAGGTGTTCTTCCTATCGGGCTGATCTTTACAAGGTAGCAGATGATAAGCCAGAAATGATTTGCGTTGTTTATTGACTACTACCAAGGGCAGAATCCCACCTACGCTTGTTTGAATTACAAGGTGTATAGTAAAATAATAGACATTCAAAAATGAAGGGTAGGAAGAGAGTAAAGTGAAAAGTTATTAGGCATCTCTTTCTCTCTCTTTCACTCTTGCGCCTTCAGACTGTGTGATCTCTGCATCTCAGCCCTAGTCTGGGCAACCTTCCTTTGGTTGCATATAGCCCAGCAGGGTGGTCACTCAACATGATCACCAATTCAGAATGTATAAGACCTCACAGACAGCAGCAGTGCCCATCCCCACCCAATCTGCACAGTCTCTAGGCTTCTATTTCATATTTTCTTGGAAAGAAAATGACCGACTCAACCTTATCTATGGATGTTTCCCCAGGCCAGGTGTCTAAGTCCAGCCCAATCATGAACTGTGTATAGCTGACTTAAATCTCTCCCTCCTTCAAGGGCTAGAGATTTGATTTTAACTGATGGTGTGCTGGTAGGAGACAATGAGAAAGTATCTAATACATTGATTGGTGAGTGTGCTGCACTCTTTAAGCATTCTCCTGTTGGGTATAGGAGCATTCTGAGTGAGGGCTGTATGACTGGGACCAAACTGATGGGACAATTGGAGGGGGTGTTCTTTCTTCATGCCATGGAAGGGAAAGTCAGGGAGACAGAGCCAGGAGAAAACCTGGGGCAGAACCCCAGACATTTCCATGCCTCTAGAGTGTATAGCTAAAGTGAAACCCTATCATTCAGAGATCTTTTTAAGGAGCTCTTCCCCTCCTGTTTCAAAGAACAAGTCTCGTTGAGTCCCTGCAGTGCATTTGGAAGACAGGTAGGATAATACCAGAGGAAGAGGATAAAACCCACAGAAGGAAAGGAACCTGGGCATTGGGTATAGTGGGTTGAATAGTGGCCCCCCAAAACATATCCAAATCCTGAACTCTGGTACTTGGGAATGTGCTCTTATTTGGAAATAGGATCTTGGCCAATGTAAGTAAGGTAAAGATCTCAAGAGGAGACCATCTTGGATTATGATGGGTCATAAATCCAATGATAACAGATATTCTTTAAGAGACAGAAAAGGAGAAAACAGAGAGAAACAGAGGGGGAAAGACCATGACAAGTTGAAGGCAGAGATTGAGGTTATGCTGTCACAAGCCAAACAACACCAAGGGCCACCAGAAGCTGAGAGAAGCAAGGGAGGATTCTCCTGTAGAGACTACAGAAGGAGCACACGCCTTTATTTCAGACTTTTGGCCTCCAGAACCATGAGAAAATAAATTATGGCTGTTGTAAGCCAAGAAGTTTGTGGTAGTTTGTTAAAGAAGCCCTATGAACAAATATATTGGGCTTATGGCAGGCAGAGCTCTTCTGAGAGGTGGAGTATGAGCCAGGAGAGATAAGAATCAGGCACCTCAGAGCATGCCTCAGCTTTCTTCAGTAGCAGCTCCCAGACCATGAATGTAAGTGTGTGAGCCTCTGAGCACTGGGATAAGGTGGGGGTGCGGTTTCCACTCTCAGTGAGGACATAGACTCTGAGCAGAGAAGGCTTTGGCTCTGTCTTAAGGTGAAAATCTGTTCTGTGAGATTGTGAAGAGATGACCTACGTTGACCCCTCACTTTGCCACTGACTCCCTGCATACCCATGTGTAAGTTTGTCACCGTCTAAGGGCCTCAGGAATAGCAACTATGCATGAAAATATTGCAGAAGATAGCCTAACAGGTCCTTGTGGCTGGGGCTCTCCGGTCCTTAGACTGTGTGGTTTGGGTAAGGGAAGGCCCGAGTCTGTAAGATTTTGACTTGTGGCCTGGGTCTCTCAGTTGAATACACTAGCTTGATGGAAGTTACTGCCTCTCCTCATGACCCTCCTGGGATAGATCTCTAGACCCAATCCTCCCCATGTCCCTGTTGCTACCTGGGACCAACAGTTGCCTTGGGAGGATTTAGCCCTTGAGTTTCCACATAGTCAAAGTCCCTGCATATCTCAGACTTTGGAGACATACAGATCTCCAGTCATATAACCCTACAGGGACCTTAGTGGATGTCCCCTAAGATATATATTCTCAGACTAATGGTGGAATGCTCCAGGTGACTTTGGAGGCTCATGGGAGTGAGCTACAAGTGTCCCCCCCCCTGCGGTTCTTTTCTGAGAGCACAATTTAGAGCTGTACTCTATAATATGGTAGCCTACCAGCTGAATGTGGTCTTTTATATTTAAATAAAGTAAAATTAAATTAAATTAAAAATTGGATATGAGTTGCACTAGCCACAAATGCTTGTCAATCACATGTGGCTAGTGGCTACATATTGGACAATGCAGAGAAAGAACATTTCCATCACTGTAGAAAGTTCTAGTGGAGAACACTGTTCTAGATCACTGTCTTGATTCATCTGAGGATCTTGGTAAAATACAGATTGTAATTCAATCGGCCTGCATTGTGGCCTAAGACTCTGCAATTATAGCAAGCACCCAGCTGATACTGGTTTGTGGGCCACACTGGAAAGGCAAGGATTTACATCACTATGAATTATTTAGGGCCACTGTGTTAACTAACTGTATTCTGGGGCTGGAGAGGGTAAGAGGGAGAACATTTCATCTGCAAGAAGTAGAAAAGAGACTGGGCTATCTTGGTTGGAATAGTGGCTTCATGGAAGAGAAAAATGGAAAGTCACTTGGCTAGGTAAGTCAGGCCCTAAATGTCAGCCCAAGGGATACAAATTTCCTCTATAGAGCAGGCCTTCCAACTAAGATGAGCGCTACATTAGTGCAGGGGTTGGCAAACATTTTTTTGTAAAGGGCTAGATAATCACTATTTTAGGGTTTGTGGGCTATTCGATTTCTGGCTCACTTACTCAAGTTTGTGGATATAGTATGAATGCAGCTAAAACAATATATAAAGAAATGAACATGGGGGTGCCTGGGTGGCTCAGTTGGTTGGGCATCTAACTCTTGATTTCGACTCAGGTCATGATCTCATAGTTTGTGAGTTTTAGCTCTACCTCGGGCTCCATGCTGATGGTGGGGAGACTGGTTGGGATTCTCTCTCTCTCCCTCTCTGCCCCTCCTACACCCCCTTCAAAATAAATAAAAATAAACTTAAAAAAATGAATGTGGCTGTGTTCCAATAAAACTTTATTTACAAAATCAGGTGGCATATTAGGTTTGACCCTTAGGGCATAGTTTACTGACCCTTGCACTAATGTGTCTCAATGGATGAGGGAACATCAAGTGAGGTTACCATTTGTCAATTAAAATTTCTGTATAACTTAAAGCCTGTTTTTGGCTACCCTCATTGTTAATCATCACTAATAAGAGGAGGTGTCAACCATTATTAGAATTGGCTTAGTTTCAGTTTCAAAGCAACAAGTTCCTGACACATAAAATACATAATTACATTTCAGTGATACTGAAGTTAAATTATGATATGCATAAATTGCAAGTTTCTCTGAAACAAAAAGTGAAAAATCTAGACAATCAACTTTAAAGTAAAAATTCATCCACCAACTGGTACCTTCTATCATCATGTTACAGCAAAAAATAATGATCTGAATCTCAGGTTGCAGAATTGCCTTATTTACCATAAGGGTAAACAAAGACCTAGGGAGAGTCACTGGTCCAGTGACCAAAGCTAATGGCTGACGAGTTCAGGGTTCATATTTCCTAACCAATATGTAAACCTTCCCTGACATCACCACTACCAACTAAGCAAAGCACTATTGAAATATTGTCAGTACCAGGTGCCCTTAGACTAGAAAATGCTCACTGAGCCCAGGGAAACTGTACTGAATTATAGCTATAAACACAGTCATTGATATTCCAGGCATTCATTTCATAAACCATCTCATTTTCTTAGACTTTTGGGAGAAAGATTTAGACGATAAACCTCTCTCTAAAGAGCTATCCACGAAATTTTAAATGAAATCTTTAGTAATTCTGGAATAATTTCTATGTGACAAGCAAAAGAAAACTCAAGATCATTTCATTTATAATTTGTTTTCTTTTTTAAGAATAAACCGTCCTATGCCATAGTTTTGTTGGAGGAAACATTGACCTAGATAGTAAGAGATTTTAGTTCTAAAGAAGGTCTGTTGAGGCTTCTGTTGATACAATTTTCTGATATCTGAATTTCAAATGATTCCTCTCTTCCCTCTCCTTCATATCTGTCCAATGCTCAAAAATCTCTTAAACATATTGTCCACTCAAAGACGTGGCTTTCTTCTTCATACAGTCCAATTGGCAAGCCATTCAACCAAGTCCTAGATCACCATGGGCTTCAGAGTGGGTCATTTTAACAAGTTCATGAAGGCAGCAGACCTCAAGTTAAAGAGCAGTGACCCCATGGCACTTCTGTGAGCCATGAAGAACAAATGATATCAATCCTGTTTTACAGGTGAGGAAATCAAGGCTCAGAGTTGCATCGACCTACCCAAAGTCATCTTCTGGCTTCACGTTCAGGCCTCCTTTCCTCCTGACAGCTCTGACAGCCCTGTCATTTTTCAGGTGTCTGTTGTGAACTTATGGGGACAGGATCCAATTATCATGGAGATACAATGCCTCATCAGCCTCTTGGAATAGAAGAACTCAGGTTCAAAATTACTAAAGTAATTAAAAGTAATATTTTTTAAATCTTAGCCTGTAGGTATAAATAAACAAGAATTTATTATGTAAAAATATTCAGGCAGAAATGCCTTTATCTCAATGAATGGCATATCACAGTTGGTCAGTTGACCCGTCCAGAGTCTGGAGGTTTTTCTTGAGTCCTTATTTGTCCTAATCCATCAACATAGTCAGTCACTCATTTAATTTTAAGATAGTGCTTTATTGTTGGATTATTTTTTTCATCAGAAAAATGATGAGTTCTCATTAGGGTATATAAAACATTGCAAAGGTAAATGAAAAAAAAATTAAATTTCTTTTCTTTTGGCTTAGTATCTTTCCCTGATCCTGAGGTAATTGACATTTTTATGTGTATCTTACAAAACATATATATACCTGTAGATAGGTCCTTCCTTATTTCCTTCCTTCCTTTCCTTTCTTGAAAATACCTAATACTACAAATATAGAAAAAATAACTTGCTCTTTTTCCTTGTAAAAATTGTGCTTTGTTTTTTAATTTGCAAAACTAGAGTGATATTGAGCATTTTTTCATAGGTTTCATTACTACTTGCATATCTTTTGCTAATTTTTATTTGATTTATTAATATGTTAGAGCTCTTAATATGCTAGAGATATTGACTATATGGGTGGCAAATAATTTCTCCCATCCTGGCATTTTTTTGGGGAAAAAAACACCTGTTTATGGCATCTTTGCTCTACAGTTTTTCATTTTGATGTATATTGGTCAAGTTCTTCTTTCATGAAATCTAGTTTTTGTGTTATTTAAGATGTTCCTTAATTACTCTTAAATTATTCATGTAGTCCCTTATACTTTCCTTTTATACTTTTATATTAAAACAGCAGATCTTTAATCCAATAACTTACAGTTACATTTTTAAATTTACATGTTTATTTATCTATATTTTAATGTTTTATTTACTTCTGTGTGTGTGTATGTGTGAGAGAGAGAGAGAGTGCAAGCATGAGTGGGAGAGGGGCAGAGAGAGAGGAAGACACAAAATCTGAAGGAGGCTTTCAGGCTCTGAGCTGTCAGCACAGAGCCTGATGTGGAGCTTGAACTCAGGAACTGTGAGATGATGACCTGACCCAAAGTCAGACCCTTAACTGACTGAGCCACCCAGGCACTCCACATTTAGGTGTTTACATTTACATTTACACTTTGTTTACATATGATGTGAGAAAGAAGTCTACTTGTATTTCTTCCATATGGATAGGCCAACTGAATTAACTAAAACATCCATTATTTCCCAACCAATTGGAATGGTGGCATTATCGTATATTAAACTCCCATACATTACAGATCTATTTTTGAGCTTTTCACATTCTACTCATCAATTCATTAGCTCATTTGGTGCTGCCTCCCTTAAAATTCTTCAGAGCAGAAGCTTCTACCAGCTCCCAACTCCTCTTTCTTGGATAATCTCTTTAGGTAATATATTTTCTCATTTCTGTTTGGAAACTGAATGGCTCTGTATATTTTTAAAGAACATCAAGGGGAGAACATAAGAACATAACGAAGCCCTCTGCTTCCCTGCGATGTCCAATAAACACTGACTTTCCATCTCATGTTTTGAGAAGAGGAGAGGGCGAGATTCTCTCAGGAAAATGAGTGGCAGCGTACCTACTCATATATACCCTCAGAATGCCAACCCCACCAGCCCTTCTCTCTTACTGCATCCAGCCCTTTGCCAATCTCAGTCCCAGGGCCCCATGGCGTGTATCTGTGGTCTTGTCCATCCCACAGTATTCTCAACCACTCATTCAAGTTTGCCTGGACCCAACCAGCCCTATCAGTCAGACACTACAGAATGTAAAGAGCTCACAAAACTCAAAGCTTTTTCCTTAACTGTTTTATAAGTTAAAATAGAAAATAAAGCAAAATTTGTCCCATGTAGCTCAAGTTCTATTATGAAACTAGTTTTAAAACTTGGAATATTGATGACCTCTGAACCACAATTTCTAAGGTAAAAAAGTAATGAAGTAATACTATACCAAGGGGGAAAAAGTCGAGAAAATTGCTTTAAGTTGTTTAAAGTAAAAAAAAAAAAAATTCCCAGCAGCTTTCTCTCTTGTCTCCCTGCCACCAACCTCCCCCACCCTGCCCCCACCAGGTATCTTAGATACCTCTGTAAAAAGAGATTGTAAATGTACAGAGATGGTGTCTTCTGAAGCCGAAGGTCCCAGTGTCGAAAGCAAATGTCTTAAATCACTAACTGGAATAGAAGAGAGGAGTTTGCCTTTTACATCTTAAGTCCTTCTCCAGCAAAGCAGAAATTCTTGCATGACAGCTTCAAAACACAGCATCTTGTGAGGGAGCAGTGTGGCTGCCGGCCATGAAGTTGGCATCCAATCCAGCCTTCGACCATTCTCCACCAGCCCTCACCTCGAGCCTCCAGGATTTTAGAACCACCTAAAGATGGGTTCTCACCACCACAAGGCTCTTATACACTAACCCCTTCCTTCAAAAGAGGTCAGTTGGACATTTCTGGTTACTAACCTCCTTCTGAGAGCTTGAAAATGGATATAAAGTATGCACACAGACTCAGAAAAAAGACCCCACCTCTGTCTCCTCTGAATCATGGGGACTCTGGAAAATTTATTGCCCACAAGGGACAAAAGAGCAAAACAGATGGTGAGATTTCATGCTTTTTCTGGAGAGTTAAAAATATCATCAATCATGTACTTAGAAATTGGCAGTAACTGAATTTTTGTTATTCCATAAGTTATACCAGACAGAAAGTTTCTTAAGCAAAAGAGCATGGATGTCTACCACCAAGTAGACGTTGTTCATGATTTCTGGCTGCCCAGTACATTAGTAGAATCCAGAAAATTCATTCTAGGCTTCTCTCGTACCTAGTCTACCATGTGACCTACGTTCTATCAGTCAGCCATGTCAAATATGAGACTTCAGTTTGGGAGTCAGAAACTCAGGAAGGCAGTGCCATATGGACCCCGCTGGGGTGGTAGCAGAGGCCTTCAGCTTTTGGAGTGGCCACGGTGGCAAGCCTGAAATTCTGTCCTGTGGGTGACCTGGATGGGGGGCAACAGCTGTGGTCCTCAACTCCTCGGACAAACTCTACTGTGGGATTTTGGACACTGTTCCTGGAAGTTTAGCTTGGATATGGTCTCCATTTCTTTGTGAGTTGCCCAATAGTGTTTTCATAAACTCCTTTTCTGTTTTATAAACCCGAGGCAGTTTCTGTTGCTTGCAGTTAAGAATCTCAAGTAAGATAACACTTAGGGCTTTTATTCATGTATATTGGAAGTGAAAAATATTTTGGATTATTCTATCTGGTCGAAGCCATTCATAAATTTAACCTGACAGAAGATGTCTAAGATGCCAAAATTGTCTCTGGAGGAGAAAGATTTTTGAACAGTCAGATTTTTCCCTGGGCCCCTGAGGACACCCTCAGAAGCTATACAATGGAGTGACTGATTTACCTGAACCCAGAGCCCTCACAACCATTTCACCGAGATGGAATAATCCTATTCACAGTATCTTATCTGCCCCAAATTTGGGGAATTTATGGGCTGGGGAGATCATTTCTTTAGGGGTTTGAGCCCCCTGCTCATTGACTCTCTTTAAACTATGCATGCACTACCCAAAGCATTTTGCATTAATTATTTTTGGTAGTGTTCTTTCTTTTATATAAAAGTGAAAAGTCTGACTCCGCGTGTGAAGAAGGTGGATGGAACAGATAGATGCCTCACATCTGATGAGCTGCTTGGGGGAAGACAGTGGTGGGCTGGAGACTTTCATTTTCTCAGTAAAAACCGTGAAATCTAACACATGTACAGGAAAGCATATAAAGTTTATATGACCTTTAAAGGATAATAATGAAGTGAATACACATATTGCCATTGCTAAAAATGAGACTAATGAATGTTACCAATAATCCGCCCACCTTGAGATTGTCCTTGAGCGCCTTCCCCCTCACTCGCCCTTAGGAATAACCATTATCCTACCTTTAGTGACACTCATTCTTTTGCTTTGCTCTGTTATCACCTATATATGTATCCTTGAAATTACTGTTAGGTTTTTCATGTTTTTAACCTTTATATCAATCTGCCATATGTACTCCTTTACGTCTTTTCTTGTGCACAACATTATGGTAGTGAAATTTGTTCATATTGTTGCATGTGGTTGCAGTTTGTCCATTTTTGCAGCTGGGTATTATTTTATTGCGTGGATATACTACTATTTTTACTCACATATTCTAGCGTTGGTGAACATATGGACGGTTTCCAGTATTTGGCTATGGCAAGTAACGCTGCCATGGACGTTCTTTCTGGGCGCATCTACTGTTGTACACGTGCAGGCGTCTTTGTACATATATGCTTCACAGACGTGTAGGGTTATGGGAACTGGATTTTTTCACTTTTCTGAGTGATGCTAGACTGTTTTCTCTCAAGCGGTTCTATCGATGTACAGTTTTACCAACTATACATTGAGAGAGAGTTCTCATTTTCATATATTTGTTGGTGTTTGTCATCTGGTGGCTTTATACTGATACCGTGGGTGTCACTGATTGGCTATTGGTAATTTGAAGTTTCTCTACTGTGGAGTAGAGTTCAAGTCCAAGTCCTTTACTCTTTCCCTCTGGGGGTGTTACCGGCCTGGTCTGGGTGGCTCAGGAAGCAGAGCTCACAGGCAACGAACGTGTGTCAGAGCTGTGTCATGGAGGGCTCTTGGAGACCAGGGGGACGAGGCCTGGGAGCAAGGCGAGCTAGTCTCACACGTGTGAGCATTTTGCCCACAGCAGCTTACCATCTCTGCTTAATAAATAAATGCATTATATCATCATGATGAAATTTTAATAACCATTTATAATATTTAAATAGAAGTGCTGCTTAAGAAAACCGAGCACTGTGAAGATACCAATTTTCTTTTTTTTATAATAGTTTATTGTCAAATTAGTTTCCATATAACACCCAGTGCTTCTCCCCACAAGTGCCCCCCACCATGACCCTCCCCCCTCCCCCCCTCCCCTTTCAGTCCATGGATCATCTACAGTATTCAGTAGTCTCCCTTGATCTGTGTCCCTCACTCTTCCCCACTCTCTTTCCCCCTTCCTCTCCCCATGGTCCCCTGCCAGGTCTCTCCTGTTAGACCTATGAATGCAAACATACGGCATCTATCCTTCTCTGCCCAACTCACTTCGCTTAGCATGACACCCTCAAGGTCCATCCACTTTCCTACAAATGGCCATATATCATTCTTTCTCATTGCCATATAGTACTCC
>NC_043704.1:137696562-137700043 GCF_006229205.1 Suricata suricatta
CAGTGCTATTGCTGGGTCATAAGGGAGTTCTATGGATAGCTTTTTGAGGAACTTCCACACTGTTTTCCAGAGCGGCTGCACCAGTTTACATTCCCACCAACAGTGTAGGAGGGTGCCCATATCTCCACACCCTCACCGGCATCTATAGTCTTTTGATTTGTTCATTTTAGCGACTCTGACTGGTGTGAGGTGGGAAGATACCAACTTTCTATTAAACTCATCAAAATTTGAATTTTTAAGAGAAATCAGTGGAGGGTTTTTGGTTTGTTTGCATTTGTTTTTGTTCTGCATGAAAGATGCTTGGGGAAAACGAAATATATGAAGGAATGAAAATGAAGAGTAATGAAGAAAGGCTTGCCTATCATATAGTAACATGCTAGCTCCCACAATATTTAGGCAGATCAGTAGTAGAGAAAGGGTCATTTAGAATCAATGAGGAAGGGCTCCTAGGTGGCCTAACTGGTTAAATGTCATGATTTCTTGAGTTCAAGCCCCACATCGGGCTCTGTGCTGACAGCTCAGAGACTGGTGCCTGCTTCGCATTCTGTGTCTCCCTCTTTTCCTGCCCCTCCCCCACTCATGCTCTGTCTCTCTCTCTCTCTCAAAATATATAAAAATTAAAAAAAAAAAAGAATCAGCGAGGAAAAATTAAGTGTTCCCAAAATTACACGGAGTCAAGTGTCAGCCATAAGAACAAAGAATGGGGGGGTAAAGGACAAAACAAAACAAAGGCAAACAAAACCAAAAATTCAAAGCCATACTTTAACTCTATATCCCACCCCACTGTCAAAAATTCATGTAAAAATGGGAGGAGAGTAGTAACACTCTAATTATTATACAAAATCTAGTAATTTTAAGAGGTTGGTATATTGTTAGATCTGGCTGTAACAATTTTAACCTTTATGTAGAAAAACACACCATAAAATAAAATTTAAAAATAATTTCTAAAAAAAACACTTGCAGTATGTGTTTCTAGAAAACACAGAGAAGTCCTATAAATTAAAAAATGAAAACATCAAGTTAGAAAAAACTTTAAAGTTTCACAAAAAATACAAGTTGTCATGAACACTGAAACTATGAGCATCCATATCAGCAACCAAATAATTTTTTTTCCACCTAAGAGATTTGTGAAGATTTAAACAATCGATGAACTCAAGAGTAGAGTAGGCTGTGGGGAAGGAATAACTTTCACACAAATTAGATGGGTCTATATATTGTTAGGACTATTTGTATATTCCTATAATTATACTGTATGTTATTAAAACAGTACTGTGTATTGTTATAACTGTACTTAAAAATGGGCAAAACTTTTGATTCAGTAATTCCACTTTAGAAATTTATCACAGAGAAGTAATCAGACATTACATAAAAATCTGGGGACAAAGATGCTTGTCAAAGTGTTGTTCATAATAGTGAGAAATTGGAGTATCTGCCATCTTTACTAATGAGGGATTTATAATATTTTGACTCATCCATATCATGCAATTCTATTTTACCATTAACACTGATGAGGAATATCATGAAATAGCAACAAACTGATGGCCTCTCAAAAAATAAGTGGACTCAAATTTAAAAAAAAGGTCCTGCATTAAAAGAAAAAAAACTTAAGTTTATAGACTTCTATCAGTTATAAGAAATAATAACAGGTAAACTTATACTTCTTGGCAAAGTTTGGGTCCCAGAGTGTAATGTGATGGACACATGTTTGGAAGAAAACCACCTGGAACATGGGGTGATCACTGAGGAAGGACAGCCCAGGGAAGGAATTCTAGGACCTCAGCCCTTCTTGTCACTCACTCCAAGGAGGAAGGTCTTTACACATCCCTGAACTCAGAAACTGACGGACTGCATGGATGGTACAGAAGTAAAGCCTGGGTGCAGTCCTGAGTGGAGTTAAAAGGGGAAACAATACTGGAAGGTTTCACGCGTGCGTGGTCTCAGTGCGAGCATCCGTGTTTCAGAGCATCTCAGAGGCTGCAGTGGTCCTTCCGGGAATTCAAGTACTTGTCAGTGTAAAGAAACTTGTGCTACAGAGGATTTTGGAGGCTTTGTTGCCTCCACCCCTCAATGTCTCTGCAAAGGAAGAAAAAAGGATTTTTGGCAGTGTTCTGAAGATAGACTGGGATCATAAGGATGGTGTTTGCCACTGTAACTGAAACATTCCCAGAATCTTTTATGCCTGCCAGGAGGGGAGACCTTGGGGGGATAAGGCAGGGTTTTTAAACCTCAGCACAGTGTTCATTTTGAGTGGGTAATTCTTTTTGTGATATGGGGGCGGGGGCGCCCTGTTCATTGTAGGATGTTGAGTAACATCCTTGGCCTCCATCCTTGCCTCCAGTTGTGACATCAAGACACCACCTCCAATATTGCCAAACGTCCTCCAAGCAAAATTGCTTCTGGTCGAGAACCATTGGCATCAACATGGATAATATTATATAAAGTGAGATGGTATCTTTAAGTGGGAAAAGCAGATTACAAAGCAGAATAGGCACCATAATCCTATTTTTACTTGAGAAAACATATCTAAATATGGATAGACATAAAGTGTTTGATTGTGAGTGTTGTCTATTTTACTCTATACGTGTTTTGGTATTTTCTGATTTTTTTTTTGACAACAGACATGTAATTGTTACACTGAAAGAAAAACGTAGATATTTTAGATCTTAATATATGCATGGAAAAAATCTTGAAAGGATATACAACAAAATGGTAATGATAGTTACTTCTTAGTTTTAAGATTTTTTTCTTCTTTTCCTGTTTTTGTTTGCATTTTCTAAATTTCTTACAGTGAACACATGCTAATTTTGTAATCAGAAACAAAGTAAACAAATTATTTCAAACATAAAATCCCAGATGTCAACTAACCACTAGGTGCCTGAGGATAATTAGGCCCATTAGAATGCATGCTTCTAAATTCAGTTGTTCAAACCATTTTAACTCTTAGACAGTGGTTTAATGGCCTTTCCTAGTTGAAAACACTAAGTTTCACAAATATTCTCTACTCACCCCACTATACCTCCATCCTAGCTGAAGAATCCCTTCTTACTTTAATCTGGAAATGGGTAAAGTCTAATGTTGGCATCCTCAATATTTCTCCCCTCAAAATTTCTCTGCATGTTCAGCTTCTTCTGCCTTAGCTTCTGTCTTCTGTAAAGAAAGATCTAAGTATTTTTCCTGAAATTTACAAATATGGTTTTCCTCCCAAAATTAAGGAAAGAATCTGTGAAGGAAATGAGAAAGGCTTTTCTCCATTTAAACAGAGGCTTGAGATACCGCCTCACACCAGTCAGAGTGGCTAAAATGAACAAATCAAGAGACTATAGATGCTGGCGAGGGTGTGGAGAGACAGGCACCCTCCTACACTGTTGGTGGGAATGTAAACTGGTGCAGCCGCTCTGGAAAACAGTGTGGAGGCTCCTCAAAAAACTATTGATAGAACTCCCTTATGACCCAGCAATAGCGCTGCTAGGGATTTACCCAA
>NC_043704.1:137700143-137752566 GCF_006229205.1 Suricata suricatta
CAGGCAGAGAAGGATAGATACCATATGTTTGCACTCATAGGTCTAACAGGAAAACAGGAGAAAGCTAATGGAGGACCAGGGGGAGGGGAAGAGGGAAAGAGAGTTTGGGAGAGAGAGGGATGCAAAACTTGAGAGACTATTGAACACTGGAAATGAACTGAGAGTTGAAGGGGAGGGGGGAAAGAGGTGGTGGTTGCACTTATGGGGAAGAGCACTGGGTGTTTGACAATAAACTATTTTAAAAAACCCAAAAAAACCAAAACCAAAAAACCAAAAACCAGAGAAACAAACAAAAAAAGACAGAGGCTCAAAACTAAGATTTGGGATCCAGAATTTCCTAGGAGGGTTTCTCCCTAAGACATGCTTGCCTCTTCTCTCATGCTTTGTTAAATAGAGAATCTAAGGATGCGGGTGGGCGTGTGAAGCTGGACAAAACATCTCCACCCTATCCTGGTTCAAGTAATGGAGGCCCACCCAAACTCCCATGTGATTCTATTGGGGATGCTTTCCCCAGTCCTCTCACCACAGTAGTGACCCCGTAATCCGCGGTAGGCAGTAACATTTCCTCTGCCTAGGATGTGAATCATGAGTGGAGACACACAAGACAGAAGGTAGTCAGGGATGGATTATCTGGTGCCAGAGACCCCTGAAGTCACAATATTCTTGAAAGGTAATCAGCTGTACCTTCCTGAAAATTTATTCCTTCCCCTCCCAGTCCAGTCCTCAAGAGAAACTTCTTAAAGTCCTAGTTTTCCATATCCAGGGAGTGAGAAAAACCTCATATTAAGCTCAGGCTTAGTATAAGTGAATGCTTAGGAAAGTCTCATCCCTACCAGGTGAAAACATGGCTCGCTACACCTTCAAATGCAAGTTGCAATCTGAAACAAAGAGACAGCAATTAAGTTATTAAAGGTTAAAAACATGGCAGTGGCAATAATCCAGTGAAGAAATAGGCTGAAAACATGAATAGACACTTCTCCAAAGAGGACATCCAGATGGCCAACAGACACATGAAATCATGCTCAGTGTCACTCAGCATCAGGGAAATACAAATCAAAACCACACTCAGATACCACCTCACACTAGTCAGAGTGGCTAAAATGAACAAATCAGGAGACTATAGATACTGGTGAGGATGTGGAGAATCAGGCACCCTCCTACACTGCTGGTGGGAATGTAAACTGGTGCAGCTGCTCTGGAAAACAGTGTGGAGGTTCCTCAAAACAAACAATAGAACTCCTCTATGACCCAGCATTAACACTGCTAGGGATATACCCAGGGGATAAAGAAGTGCTGAGGCATAGGGGCACAGGTACCCCAATGTTCATAGCAGCACTGTCAACAATAGCCAAAACATGGGAAAAGCCTAAATGTCCATCACCTGATGAATGGATCAAGAAGATGTGGTTTATATACACAATGGAGTACTACTTGGCAATGAGAAAGAATGAAATATGGCCATTTGTAGAAACGTGGATGGACCTGGAGGGTGTCATGCTAAGCGAAATAAGTCAGGTGGAGAAGGACAGATACCATATATTTTCACTCATAAGTAACTGGAACAGGAGAAACTTCACAGAGGATCATGCGGGAAAGGAAGGGGGGAAATAGTTGGGGAGAGGGAGGGAGGTAAACCATGAGAAACTCTTGAATACTGAGAACAAACTGAGGGCTGATGGGGGAGGGGAAGAGGAAAAGGGGGGTGATGGGCATGGAGGAGGGCACTTGTTGGGATGAGCACTGGCTGTTACATGGAAACCAACTTGACAATAAACTATTAAAAAGAAACATGACTGTGGTGAAATGAGGCAGGAGCAGATTAATGAGATTTTAAGAGTGAGATTCTCCCATGTATACCAAGGTCCCTATTAAGTTAGAGTTCAAGGTTTGAAATCCCATGGGTCAAGCTATAGGCAATGGCCTGGGAAAGAACGAACCAATCAAACAACCAAATGACCAATGAACCAGAGTGGAGTGCTTGAGCATCAGCAATGCTCTTTTCCCTTTCTATCTAGAAGAGATCCTGTAACAGAGATAGTCTGTCCAAACTGACCATGTAACTTCATTATTGTAGGAGCAGTTTTGAAGTACAGTCAATAAAGTAAACATTGAAAAATCATGGGGCACCTTGGTGGCTCAGTCAGTTAAGCATTTGACTTTGGCTCAGGTCATGATCTCACGGTTTGTGAGTCTGAGCCCATTGTCGTGTTCTGTGGTGACAGCTCAGAGCCTGGAGCTGCTTCAGATTCTGTGTCTCCCTCTCTCTCTGCCCCTCCCCTGTTATGCTCTCTCTCTCTCTTTTGAAAAAAAAAGAAGTAAACATTAAAAAAAAAAAAAAAAGAAACTCCATCCATTATTACCAGATTAGTTTGCCTTCTAAAAATTAGGGCTTCTATATTTCTTAAAGGAATACAATATTTTAAATTTTGTGGCTTTGAATCATTCTAAGTTTTGATAATTTCCCAATGTTTATACTGCTCCTATTATATATACTGCTTTTCAGCTCATACTATAATATACAGATACAAAATTGAAGATTAGTTTCATCACTTTTTATATGATAGACTGAACACCAAAGAGGTGAAATGACTTGTCAAACTCAAATGGCTAAATAACCTGCAGAAGCACAGTAAAAACTCTTACCTTCTGAATTAAAAATATTTCTACCATGCCAGCTATCAGTTATCATAGCCAAGCTTTAATCAGATGATTCACCAGATTAGCATAATTGAAGCAGTACCTCACTAAAAATACTCAGCACTTGGTATAAAGCTCCGCCGAAATATAGTTTGTGAATTACCCACTACCCGGATCTTTTCCAGCTATTCACAAAGCTATGTAATATTTCTATTGGTTTAAAAGGTTTCATTATGAGGATTGAATATAGTCTCTGAAGATTATGAATAATTGAAAATTGAATGTATGAAGTTATTTATATGGTCTGAGTATATGGAAAAGAAATACATCCTCACTTTTAGAAACTACCAAAAGTACAGCTGCCATGTGCCAAGACAAAACCTATGAATGGACGGTTGACTCTAAGAATATGGTCATTTTGTTGGGAATTTTACTGAAGTCCATGTGTGGAGCATCTGGCTATCACTGCTTCAATTAAGAAATAGAAACTTCAGGCAGGCCACCGAAGATGGGCCAGTTCCAAATACCATGTCCTCTTCTGAGGCTGTGGTTCCCCCATCCCCCTCCCTGGTAGCAAACTCAGCTGACAGGTGAGGCCAAGGTGTTGGAGTCTGTCTCTTTCTTTCTCCCTGGGCGTTGCTATTGGTTTTCTGATTGAAATCAAAGATTGCAAGCAAGGAGAATAATTACAAAACCACTCTTTAGAGTCACAATGGTTTAAATTTCCATTCCACCTTGTCTAATTTAAAGTCTGCTAAACCAAGGGACAAATGAACCCACTTAGCCAATTGGAAGTTTTTTAAAAACTGAGAATTTTTAAGTATAAAACTTAAGATCCTACTACTCAGCAGTCACATGTATTGGTAACATGACCAACTATCCTGAGACTCAGGACTTCCAGAGTTAAAAAGGGGAAAGGCGGGCAGACCAGGATGGTCGATCATCTTAGTATCGTATGTCATGATAGAAGATGGCCTACATGTCGGAATAAAGTCCCTTTGCTGTTACCAAACCTAAATATGATTGTTACATTTAGGTTTATATACAGAACCTTAAAGGATCAATGCTGGGTGGTCCTTAATTCTAATTCAACCTATATGGCCTTAGAAAAACAAATCAAAACCAAAAAAGACTCTCTTTAAAATCAAGGTCCCTTAGGGGCGCCTGGGTGGCTCAGTTGGTTAAGCATTCGATTCTTGATTTTCCGTTCAGATCACAGTCTCACGGGTTTGTGGGATCAAGCACCACGACGGCTGTGCATTGACAGGATGAAGCCTGCTTGGGATTCTCTCTCACCTTCTCTATCTGACTCTCTCTCTCTCTCTCTCTCTCTCTCTTTCTCAAAATAAGTAAATAAACTTTAAAAATGGAATTAAGGGGCGCCTGGGTGGCTCAGTCGGTTAAGTCTCCGGCTTCAGCTCAGGTCAGATCTCACGTTCGTGGGTTTGAGCCCCACATCAGGCTCTGTGCTGACAGCTAGCTCAGAGCCTGGAGCTGCTTCCAGTTCTGTGTCTCCTTCTCTCTCTGCCCCTCCCCCTCTCATGCTCTGTCTCTCTCTGTATCAAAAATAAATAAAACATTAAAAAACATTTAAAAATGGAATTAAAATTAATATAAATTGGGCATAAGCTCCGAGTCAAATACAATCAAAGGAATATTTAAATTAAATGCAGGAAGAAAATCTTTTTAATAAGGTATAATCTCTGGAACACTAAGGGTCACGCAGTAGTTGAATCTTCATTTTACAGATGAGGAAATTGAAGTCTGTAGAGATGGCCATGCAGGGTCACCCCATTTCTTAAAGTCTATGCAGAGCACGTGACTGCCAATCCAGATGATTCTCTTCTGTGCCTCAGCTCCCTCTCTTCCGAGGCTAAACGTGCTGATTAAATCAGGGTGTGCTAGACAGGGAATCTTCCCCCAACTTAATGCTAAATATGTGAAAGGTTTGGAAGAGCTGTAAATAATCCTTTGTTGCCAACACATCTCTGTTTTTGATTTATACATCCTCCAATTTTGAGGGGTGCATGGGAACAGCCTGTGAAACTCATTGTGTTATAATCAGTAGAATCTCACTCCCCAAAGAGAAGCTATCAGCCCTGACTAGTCACAGAAGCGATAATAGTTGACAGTAATGAGTGACACCATACCTCACTGGTTTTTAAACTTGAGTGCCTTAGAATCGCCTTGCTTGTTGAAAACCAGACTGGAAGACTCTCTCCTCCAAGTTTCTGATTCACACTGGCTTTGGAGCACACCCGAAAGTTTGCATTTTATACAAATTCCCAGGTGAGGCAGCTGCTGGTGGTCTGAGGCCATGCTTTGAAATTAACTGGTGTCTCCCAGTGCCACACACACACACAGCAGAATTTTCATGTTAGAGAAGTCACATCAGATACTCATTTAAAAAATATAGCAATAGTTTTAAAAAATCACTAAGATTTATAAATTAGAGAAGGTATTTTTCCACATCTTCCCCCTACATGAAGTCTCAGCTTTGCCAAAAGAAAAGGTGTCAGAAATCACCTTCTTTAAATATTTCTACTGTCATAGGAAGAGAACTATAGGATAGTTCCTTTAATGACTTATTTACAAATTGTGGTTTTATAGCCTTGGAGTGTAATATACCTTTAGGAAAAGCTTAGTAAGCTTACTTGTGAATCATTGACAACAACAGTTACGGCTTTTAACCCATCATTAATTTTCACAATAGTTGCTTCTTTATGACTCAAGTAATTAACTAAACGATGTTTCACAAGCATTTTAAACAACTAGTTACATCAAAGGCATTAATGTGTGCAACAATAAAGTAAATTAGTAGGTTTATTGGCACTGGGAACATTCTTACCTTGTCTTTGGGTGTCAGGAGCTTAAGAAGTACAAGTTTAGTCAATCAGATGTGAAGCTACTTTGAGTCCCTCAGCCTTCCAAATCTAACTGTCAAGCTATTTGCTGTTCAGAAACTGAGTCCTGTTATAATGAAAAACATATTTCTGATCTTATATTTTTCTAAAAAGAAACACATATGCTCTCCTACTGCATTCTCTCAATATTGCAGCTCATCTCAACACCGTCTTTTCTTCAAACCAAGTCCCCGCCTTGCTTCTATCGCTTCTTCATCGAGGTGCTCCTGTGCATCCTACAGGGCTTAGTGGAAGTGACACTTCCTCAGTGAAGCCTTCAGTAATTTCGCTGAGCTCATTCTTTCAGACAAGTTTTATGATCACTGGAACACCATTATGTAAGACCAGTTTTGCTTTCTCAATGGAAGCTTTATGAAAGAAGAGTTCACGTAGATTTTCCTCCCGGTGCCTCGAGCACAGCTTACCCCATAGAAAGCACTTGTGTAAGCCATCCTCCAAGATGGCCCCGCTGGTCCCGCATCCTGGCGTCCGTATCCTTGTTCGTCCTCTCCTAGTGCAGCAGAGTTGACTTGCGTGACCAGTCGAATATAGCAGATGTGATGGTATGTTGCTTCTGAAACTAGGTTATGGAGTACTGTGACTACTACCTTGGGGTGCTCTCTTCTTGTTCTTTCCTCCCTCTCTCCGAGGAAGCCGGGGACAATCTCAGGTGGCAAAGAACTGCCACAGCTGTGTGAGTGAGCTTCCAAGTTGAATTCTCTGGTCTCGGCTGAACATGGAGAAGACTGCTCACCAGCCTGGCAGCTTGGCTGAAACCTCCTGGGAGACTGAGTCAGAACCAGCCCGCGAAGGTGCTCTTACATCCTGAGCTGCAGAACATATGTGTGGTAATAAACGCTTGTTGCTTTAAGCTGCTAATTTGGGGAGCAATTTATCATGTAGCAGTAGATACCTAATATAATACTGAGCACATACGGGAACACTAAATGAATGAAAGATCTAGACGTACTGTGATTCATATAAAGGTAATCCATTACAAATTGTCTCAGCGTGTCAGATGTTATCTTGCTTCTATCAGGATGGAGTCTGATACGGACCTAAAACTGAAGGCTAGGAGTTGTGACGATTAGTGGAAATGATTACTGTTATTTTTTATTGTTTAAAGACTTAACCAATTTAAATAGTCGATTCAGAAGAGAGTTTCTGGTTAGCTCTTTAAAAATTCTCAAATACAGTAGCAGCAAGGTCACTACTAGCCCAAAGGTACCAAAAGAGTTGGTGCATTATTTCCTAATAAAAACTAAAATAAATGGTGAGATTATGTATGAATTACGCAGATCAAATAATTAAACACCAGGTTATTCCAGTCACAATAATTAGGTGTTCACAGACTTAGGATTTAACAATTTGTTGTTAAATAGCTATATTCTCTTGCTTTCATGGAAATTAAATTCCTTATGATAGTTTCAGGGTTTACTGGCTTTAATATCTAAAGTGACAGTCACTAGATTTAACAGCCTTTTTTGTGAAGTGATAGTAGAACTTGAATAATTTTGAATACATTTTAATTTTGAGAAGCTACATCCACTGATAAAGTTAAATATATTCTGACAGCTGCAAATGAGTCACAAATATGTCAGGTAAATTCTTGCTCTAAATACACTGTAGTACTTCACCAGACGTTGTCTTAGGTTTTAGGAAAACAAAGGCTGCTTATTACACATTTAATATCTCATAACTATGCATTCCTTAGTATATTTTTCAATGCATACATTTTTACATAGCTACAATAGTTCACATTCACTAATTCCAATTTCTCAGGTCATAAGGAACATGAAAAAGGTCATGAGATTTTTTTTAGCTTCTTAAACTTTTCTTTCTTTTTAAAAAAGGTTTGTTTATTTTTGAGAGAAAGAGTGCCTGCACACCAGCATGGAAGGGGCAGAAAGAGGCGGACAGAGGATCCCAAGTGGGCTTTGCACTGTCAGCGGTGACCTGACACGGGGCTCAAGCTCACGAACTGTGAGATCATGACCTGAGCCGAAGTTGGACACTTAACTGACTGAGCTACCCAGGTGCCCCGACCACTTTTCTTTTGAAGTCAACATTATTGTGTTATGTGTAGGCTGAGAATCAGATCTGCAGGAGAAGCAAGTTTTCTTCTTTTTTTCCCTAGTATTTTCTATATTGGCGAAGTGGATGTCACTGCGTGATGATTTGCTTAGCATATGTTGTAGATTGGAGTCCCTAGAAAGCAGAGTCTGAGAAATTGACGCACACACAAAAAGTGCATTGGTAGCACTATTGAGATGAATGCCTCTGGAAGAAGAGAGGGAAGAACAGGAAAGGAAAGGGGAGGAAGCAGGATTGGGCATCGAGACCTCAGCTGGTGGCACAGCAGGATCTGGAGCTGGGCTGGTTCTTCACAGTTGTTTGGAGTTGGGGTAAGAAAGACTGGCCATTATACCCCCATGTTAATCAGAGGGTAGAAGGTTGGCAGCCCCAGGAAGGGCGCGTGTCCTTGGAGGAGGTGTGTCTTCACCAATAGCAATTCCGGAAGCAGCTGGAGCCACGCCCACCCCCAGCAGACAGGGGACGCTTGGTCCACCGCAGCACCAATAATATATTTTTATGCAGATAACTTTATTTTTCTTTCAATAATTTTTATAGTCTTTGATATATTCAAGAGGATTAGGTACACTGACCTCATATTCTTGTATCATTTTGTATACAGTATTTTGTCCTTGCGCCAAATTAGCCCTGAGCAAAGGAATTTAAAAAGGGACCTAGGAATGTTTTCTAAAGTACTCATTGTGTGTCGTCCACACTGCTCACTGCTCTGTCTCTGATTGAAGTTGCAGTGATAGGACAGCATCTCCACTTTCCCGTAGTGTATTTCACATTTCTATTTGGTAAATAGGTTTTAAATCACTAAGCCTGGATGGCTTAGTCAGTTAAGCATCTGACTCTTGCTTCCAACTCTGGTCACGACCTCCCGGCATATGAGTTCGAGCCCCACATCAGACTCTCTGCTTTCCCCACAGAGAGTGGGATTCTCTCTTTCCCTGTCTCTCGGCTCCTCCCCTGCTCACTCTCTCTCTCAAATAAATAAACTTTAAAAAATTAATATTTTCATTTAGTATACTTCGGTACACTTCCGTTGAAGTCCTAACCTGATTGTGTAGGTTTTGGAAGCTATAAAAATATAAATGGTGTTGAGATTTTTGATTTGTGGTTCATGTATTAAGTTTTAAAATGTGCAGAAAGGGGTAAAGAATTCTCTGTAAGTTTTATTTTTAAAATATTTTTAGGTAAGCACTTATGTTTTCAACATATATTTGTGGCATTGGTGTATCCCTGGGCCCACAGATTATTTTTGTCTAGATTTGGTCATGGAAATTATTTACATGGGGCACCTCGGGTGCTCAAATGGTTGAGTGACCAACTTCGGCTCAGGTCATGGTCTCACAATTCATGAGTTCAAGCCCTACATTGGGCTTACTGTTATCAGTGTGAAATCTTCAGATCTTCTGTGCCCCCCTCTCTCTCTGCCCCTCCCCTGTTTGCACTCTCTCTCTCTCTCAAAAATAAACCTTTAAAAAAAAACTTTAAGAAAAGGTAAAAAAAAAAAAATGAACTCCCTGTGTGTGTGTGTGTGTGTGTGTGTGTGTGCGCACACATTTGGGGAAAAAATTCCCAACTTCAAAATTTATATTTTAGAAAAAATTAATATAGGTAATTTTTGTCTTCTTTACATTGTTTATGACATGTATTAAGAATAATGCAAATATTTATAATTTCCTATCTTATTCTAAAAGAATTTGCTCATTGCATATGCTAAAATGTTATTTACTTGGCTTTTTACTTTACACACTCAACTATTATAATATTTTTGTTCCATAATTGGTATTCTGAATTAATAGTCTATTATAAAACAATTAAATTTGTTACAGTTCACCTAACAAAATTGCCATTATCATGCTGCTGTAATTGTATTGCTGATCCTTTACTAGAAATTTAGTGTGCAAGAACAGAGTCAGTCCACCTAAGATTTATATAAAATCTTAAGGGACCCCCAATAATCAAAATAATCTTAAAAAAGAGCAAAGTTGGAGGTCTCATGCTTTCTGATCTTGAAACTTACTACAAAGCTACAATAATCAGAATATGCAGTACTGGCATAAAAGCAGACAAAAAGACTAATGAAATAGAATAAAAATCCCAGATATAAACCCTCATATAGTCAAATGATTTTTGACAAGGGTCCCAAGACCATTCCATGGAAAAGAATAGTTTTTCCAACAAGTGCTCCTGTGAAAACTGAATATCTTCAGGCAAAAAAAAAAAAAAAAAAAAATGCAACTGGACACCAAGCAAAAACTTAACTTGAAATGGACCAAAGACCTAAATGTAAGAGTTAAAACTATAAACCATTTAGAAATAAACATAAGGAAAAACCTTCATGTTATTGCATTTAGCAAATGATTTCTTAAATATGACACCAAAATCACAAGCAACAAAAGAAAATAAGTAGATAAATTGTACTACAACAAAACTAAATACCTCTGTGCCTCAAAGGACATAATCAACACTGAAAATGCAACCCTTGATATGGGAGGAAATATTTGCAAACCATATACCTGATAAGGGGTTAATATCCACAATGTATAAAGAGCTACAACTCAGCAACAACAAAAAACCCCAAACAGCTCATTAAAAAAAATGGGCAAAGGACTCAAATAGATATTTTTCTAAAGAAATGGCCAGTCAGCACATGAGAAAGATGTTTAACCTCACTAAATATTAGGGAAATGGAACCCAAGCTGCAAGGTGATATGTTCTCACACCCATTAGGTTGAATATTAAGAAGAAGAAGAAAAACACGGAAGGTAGCAAGTGTCGGTAAGGGCATGGAGAAATTGGAACCCTTTTATATTATTGGTGAGAATGTAAAATGGTACAACAACCATGGAAAACAGAACAGAGGTTCTTCCAAAAATTAAACACAGAATGACTATATAATTCAGCAATTATACTTTTATGTATATTTCTAAGAGAAATAAAAGCAGGGTCTTAGATATTTGTACATCCATGTTCATTATTCACAATTGCCAAAACATAGAAGCAACTCAAGTGTCCATACATGAGTACATAGGTAGATAAAATGTGGTGTATACATACAATGGGATATTACTGAGCTTTAGAAAGAGAGGAGAGTCTGACATACGCGACAATGCGGATGAACCTTGAGGACACTATGCTCACTGAAATTAGCCAGTCATTGAAAGATAAATATTGTGTACCACATATATGAGGTACCTGGAGTGGTCGAATTCATAGAGACAGGAAGTAGAATGGTGGCTGTCAGGGCTGGTGGAGGAAGAGAGTAGGGAATTATTGTTTAATGGGTGTAGAGTTTCAGTTTTGCAAGACAAGAGTTCTGGAGTTGGGTAGTGGTAATGGTTGCAAAACCATATGAATATGCTTAATTCCATTGAAGTATATACTTAAAAGTGATTAAGATGGTAAATTTTAAATTATATGCAGAACAAAAATAACTGAATCATGCTTAACAGGAGCATTTCTGTATGATTTTTACCTTTCTTGTTCCGTAGCATTAACAGCTAGATATTTTAAATGTCAATTTTGAATAGTAACATATTCTTGATGGACATTTAGATTTCTTTATTTTACTAAAAATAGGTGATAAATGTTGCTGCCGGATACTTGAGCCTAGTCTCTCTGTTAATTCCCGAAGACTTTATTGGTTTGTGTGTTTCTGAAATTGCTTACTCTGTCTTTTGGAAAATTAAAATTTCATGCTTGAAGTGGATAATAGTCAAAGAGAGGGACTGCTATTTAATATTTGAGCTAGACTACCATGTAGCTTTATGAGCAGGAAGAATATTGATTTTAATGGAATCTTTTTTTTCTTATCCAGTTTTCCTTGAAATTCAACTATTATGACTGAGGTAGAAAATAAATTCATGTTCTACTCCATTAGTGAGGTAACTCTAAGTTATTAGCTTTAAAAATAGAAACATTAATTACCTAGTAGAAATTAACTCAAATATTTTTCTTACCTTCAAACTATTTCCCTCAACTTTATTTAGGAATACAAATATTAATTTTCATTTTCTTCCTAATATCTTGACATTTTGTAGTTTCCATTCCTGATTTTCTATGTAGAATTTTCTATTTTACATCAGGAAAAATGTTTTATCTTAGAATTTATCACATTTTAACCAGCTTGATTTTAAAAGTGATTAATTTTTACACTGTGGAATTCCCGTGAAAAGCAAATGATTCGAATATAATGAATAAAATTATGTTTATATAATGTTTATTTACAGATTATTGAAGGTAAATATATTCAGTTGTTAACATAGTATTGAATGACATAATTAAAAAAATACTTTTAACTTTTATTTTGGTATTCAACAACCCCATTCAAAAAAAATATATATATATACATATATATATATATTCTGTGTGTGTATATACATATATATATATATTCTGTGTGTGTGTATATACATATATATATATATTCTGTGTGTGTGTATATACATATATATATATTCTGTGTGTGTGTATATATATATATATATTCTGTGTGTGTGTATACACATATATATATATATTCTGTGTGTGTGTATATACATATATATATATTCTGTGTGTGTGTATATACATATATATATATATTCTGTGTGTGTATATATATATATATATATTCTGTGTGTGTGTATATACATATATATATATATTCTGTGTGTGTGTATATATATACACACACACACAAGTGGCTGTGTACATAAATAGCAATATGAAATGACCAATAAATTTAGCCAAGGTGCTAAGAGCAACATTGAATAACAGCAGCTCTTTATTTAGTGGTACAAATTACTTGAGATATTAGATCAGCAAAGAATTCTTCTTTTCCCATTTTTTATAAAAGATGCTTATTTATTTTGAGAGAGAAGAGAGAGTGTGTGTGGATGCAAAAAAGGGAGGGGCCGAGGGAGAGGGAGACAGAGAACCCCAAAGGAGGCTCCATGCTGTCAGTGCGGAGTGCCCCTAGGGGCTCCATCCCAGGAACAGTGAGATCATGACCTGAGTGGAAATCAGGAGTTGGAGGCTTAACCCACTCAGCCCTGCAGGCACCCCCCCCCCCATTTTGTGTGTGTGTGATAAAATATGCATAACAAAATTTACCATCTCAACCGTTTTGAGCACAGTTCAGTGATATTAAATGTGTTTATAAGTTATGTAACCATAACTGCAATCCATCCTTAGAACTCTTCATCTTGTAAAACTTAAACTCTATTGCCAGTAAACAGTTACTCCGTTTCCGTCTTCCCCCAGCCCTAGGAGCCACCATCGTACTTCCTGTCTCTATGACGTCATGCATATGAAATGCTACACTTGTTCCTACTTTGTAAATGTTTGTATTTTCAACATGAAATTTTCAAAAAAGTTTAGTCCTTTTATTTTTTTAAGTTTATTTTTTTAGAGAGCGAACATGCAAGCAGGGGAGAGAGGCAGAGAGAGAGAGAGAGAATTTCAAGCCGGCTCTACATTGTCAGTGCAGAGCCTAATGTAGGGCTCAAGCTCACAAATCGTGAGATGATGACCTGAGCTAAAGTGAGACACTTAACTGACCGAGTCACCCAGGCACCGCAATTTAGCCTTTGTAGAGTTAAGCACTTATTTCCATCCACCAAAAAACTGACAAAACATTCTTATCTGGCTGGAAGAAGAGAGTTTACTGCCATCTATCAGAAGTGTTCAAAATTATTACATAAAATTATTTGATTATAATAACATTTTTCAAAATAATGAAGATATTAATGATATAAATGGTGCCCAGTTAGATGTGGCATCTGTGTGCAGTGCACAACCTGAACATCCAAAGTTTTTACCTTTGCAAAGAAGTTGAAGGAATAAATAGTGCAAATACATTGTTGAAAAGATGTCTATAAAAAGATATTTTGTATATAAAATCTATGTTTATAGTGTAAAATTGGAAACCCTTGAATAAACCTGAGTTGAACCTCACAGTGAGGTCTGGCTTTTTATTAAACACTTAAAAATGCTAATAAACCTCTCAATGCTTTTAAATAAAAAGAATTATCTTTAAAACTTTTCAAAGTAGGACATATTATACACACATAAGTATGTGTATATATATCTGTATCTATATAGAGTACATATTTTAAAATACTAATGTTAAAGTTGATACTAATAATTTTAAAATCTAGCTTAAGAAATATCTCAAGATTCTTAGGAAGTTTTTATTTACTATATAAAAATTATGCACAAACACCTTCACATGTACAAAAAACCAGTGTGTTGACCTTGAAGAGAAAGGAAAATGAAAAACAGTGAAACAACTTGGCACATACAAGGTTTTCCATAAATATTTATTAAATGTGATCTAAATATAAGGTACCATAATATGTCATAATTCTTTTCTTCACACTTTCCACTCTCATAATTTTGAGAGAAATCTGTAATTTACTCCTCTCCATATCCTCTGGTATTTTCTGCCATCACTTGTCTGCAGAATTTATGGAAGATTTTGGAATTTTTAAATTCCATACCGTGTGTCTACACTTTTTATTCATTCCTTGATTCCTTTAACTTTGTGCCACCAACACCAATGAGCTTACCATCCTTCTAGGTTTTCTTTAAGTTTCCAGACTATTGCTCATTTTTTAGCTGGAATCTCTGTCATCTTTTTGTTGATTTATAGGCATTCTTATATATTCTAGACATTCAAACTTTGATGGTTTCTTCAGTCTGTTATTTGGCTGTGATTTTTGTTCATAGTCAATTGAACAGAGCTTGTAAAATTTGATATATTCAAATTCATCTCTTTTGCCCTTGTAATTACTATTTTTGGTGTTTTCATCATGAAATTCTTTTCCTTAATTCCATTTCACAAGTCACAAAAATATTTGCACAGAATATATTCTATGAACTTTAAAGTTTTAACTTTCACATTGAGAATTTTAATATATTATGAGTCTATCTTTACATTAGGCAGTTACACATTTTAATTTTTCTCCATGAATGAGTCCATTTTTTCTACACTCTACTGGATTCTTTTCACATTGGTTTTTTTTTTATTTCATCTTAATAAAATTTTCTTATATACATAACTTTTTTAAAAAGTACCTATTTTGTTCTTTTGGTCACTTTCTCGTTTTGACATTCTATGTTTAATGTGTGGGAGGAGACATTTACTTTTTCTTTCAAAGTTAACTTAGCTATTTTTCTTTTTATTCTTTCATTTACAGTTTGTTGAATTCTTCAAAAACATCCAAGAAATTTTTCTTGCCTTGGACTCATACTATTTTAAGTTGGCATTATAATATGAAGTTATGTAATCCAACAGCAAGGGATACATTTCCATTTCAGATAATTTTTATGCCTTTTATTATTAAAAATATTCTTCTTAGAGTACTCTATATTCTTTGTTATTTCCAGACATTTTATCTTTTTTTTTTTTTTGCTATTGGGTCTGGTTTTTAATTTTTATTTATTATTTCCATTTGGTTATATATGGATTAGATTTTTCTACCGTGACCTTGTATCCACTATTTTCTCTAAATATTATCATTATTTATGATAGTTAAAAAAATTCTACTGAAGTCCTCTAGATGCATCGTCATTCTCATCTCCGAACAATGACAGTATTATCTCTAAAGCCCAATTTTTAAACTGCTTAATTTTTTATTCACAGTGCTGTCTGGAGTGTCTTCTCCATCATAAAGAGAATGCATCTGAAATTTCTTCATTAACTATAATATAATATCCCCTCTATTTTTTGTATTTGTTGTATAAATATTACCAAGTGAGGAGAGTTTTGGGTTTACTAATCATAAATAGATATTGAACCTTATCAAATGGTTTTTTTTCTTTCTTTTTTTTTTTTTCATCTATTTATTTTTGAGAGACAGAGACAGACAGGGCATCAGTGGGGGAGGAGCAGAGGGAGAGGGAAACACAGAGTCTAAAGCAGGCTCCAGGCTCTGAGCTTTCAGCACAGAGCCCGATGCAGGGCTCGAACTTACAAACTGTGAGATCATGACTTGAACTGAAGTGGGATGCTTAACCAACTGAGCCACCCAGGTGCCCTGCAAATGCTTTTTTTCTAAACTTTTGAGATTATCATAGCTTTCTCCTTTCATCTATCAATGTGGAAAATCACAGTGACAGTTAATCTGAAGATAAACCATTCTCTTTAATCCCAGGATAAATCCTACTAGATCATGATTAATTACTTTCAATACGCTTTTGGATTTATTTGCTTACATTTTATTGGAATTTTTTAATTCTTACATTTATTGAATGAATGAAACGGATTATGCTTTTTATTTTCCAACTTTGATTTTTTAATGCTTTTTAAATAATAGATTTATCTGTCTAGGTTTTTATACATATTAGCATATAATTTTTCACAAATTTCCTTTACCATTTGAAACATTTCAGTTTTATCTGTGATCATTTCTCATCTTCCCATTTCTATTTTACTTTCATATTGCCCATATTTTGACTATTTTGCGACATGTCTTATTAATCTTTTAAAAAAACTATCTTTTAATATTGTTAATAATTTCTATTGATTTTTAAAAATTATTCTATTCCAATGTGTTCTTTTTATTTATCTTTTTTTTTATCTTAGAGAGAGAGTGAGAGCAGGGGAGGGAGAGAGAGAATCCCAAGCAAGCTCCATGCTAAGCATGGAGCCGATCATGGGACTAGATTTCAGGACCCTGGTGTCATGACCTAAGCTGAAAAATTAACCTAATGCCCAACCGCCTGACCCACCCAGGAGTCCCTCTACGCCAATGTTTTCTATTTTTTTTCTTTATTGTTTCTTTTGTTTGTTTGCTGGGATTCTTTGTTCTAAGTTTTGAGTATAATATTAGCTTCAGGAGTAGAATTTAGTGATTCATCACTTACATATAGTTCCCAGTGGTCATCACAAGTGCCCTCCTTAGTACCCATCGCCCATTTAGCCCATCCCCCACCCATATCCATCCATCAACCTCTCAGTGTGTTCTCTATAGTTAAGAGTTGAGTCGCTTATGATTTGCTTCTCTCTCTCTCTCTTTTCTCTCCTTCCCCTATGTTCATCTGTTTTGTTTCCTTCAATCATGCTTCTTTGGATTTCCCAGGTTGCTATTTAGCTTGGGGTTTTTAACCTGTCTTATTTCCTGGTCAGTGTATTTAAAGATATATCTTTATGTGTTATTTTAGCTGCGTCAAATAAATTTGGACATGGCTGTTTTATTGCCATTAGTTTTAAGCATTTCATATTCACTTTTTAGTCCAAGAGTTATTTAGCCATATAGAATTTGGTTTCTGCACAGAGCGTAATTTTTAAAATCTGATCTTTTATTATAAATTTCTAATTGCATTGCATTTTGATCAGAGAACATAGTCAATATTGTAGTCTGTGGAATTTTTCTTTGTGGCCTTGTGGATTTATCTGCAGTCAATTTATTTAAATATTTCTCATGTGTCTAAAAAGAAGTATTTTCCCTGTTTGTTGTCCTTGGTGGATTTTGTTTGTTTATTTATATGTGTGTGTTATTTAGGATTCTATATGTATCTAACGCCTGGAATTTATTAATTGAATTGTTCTAATTCTTCATCTATCTGCTTAAACTTTGTCTATTTAAACTCCAAGTTAATGAAACAGGTACATAAAAATTGTCAACTGCAATGATCAATTAACACATTTCCCAGTAAGTTTCTGCAAATACTCTAAAGTTGTATTGTTTTGAAAGTATAGGTTTATGATGGCTAAAATTCTTGGTCTATGATGTCTTTTACCAATAGATAATGTTACTCTTTATTCCTTATGCTATTTTTTGCCTCAAATTATATTTTCTGAGATATTAAGATTTTTATAAGCCTTCCCTTTGTTAATATTTTTATACTTTTCTTTCATCCTTTTAGTTTTACTTTCTGTTCTTTTATTTTAAATGTGCCTCTTGTAAACAACTTATTAGATGTTATATGTTTAAAAATTCCCCGGCGGACCTGTCTCCTCTCCAGGAACTTTCCTTAGCTGCATTGTTTTGTTTTGTTTGTATGTTACACAAATTTTTACAGATGTTCTCAGTGGGAGGGTTGGTCTGATATTAGCTACTCTGCCAGATCCAGAAACAAAAGAAACACATTTTTATATTAAGAAAAAAAGTCTTATCTTCTTTGTTTCAACTAAATGAGATTAGAGCCATGTAAAAAAAGTTATACTTTCCAAATAAAGTTCTTGGTAGCAGTAGCTACAGGGAAGAGAAGCCAATAGTCAATTTTGAATTTTTAAAATGGGAATAAATACAATCCACCAATCATTCTTTTTTTTAAGTATTTTTGTCTCTATTTTATTTTGAGAGAGAGAGAGAGAGAGGCAGAGAGTGAGTGGGGGAGGAGCAGAGAGAGAGAGGGAGACCCAGAATCTGAAAAGGCTCTAGGCTCTGAGCCGTCAGCACAGAGCCTGACACGGAGCTCGAACCCACAGACTGTGAGATCATGACCTGAGCTGAAGTCAGACACTCAACCGACTGAACCACCCAGGCGCCCCTTCACCAATCATTCTTATCTCCCATGTGGTTTTGAACCTCAGAATGTTCTTTACTTGATAAAAATATCAGACACTATTTCTGAAGATTTATGTTGTGAAGATAATGTTAAAATCTATCACATTCCCCAAACCGATTCATTGTACACAAGAGCATTACCTACATGGCATAAATGACCTTCCTGGACACAAATATAAACTAGAAGCTTAGCTTCTAAGCGCACAAATACCAAATGAATCATCTTACCCATAATTCAAGAATAGCTCCAAGAATTTCAAGACTCATTTTCATGAATGATTGGTGTCTCTACTGTTACAACCAAGGCCTATAGATCAATTCCCATGCAAATATTTAGGCAGGATTCTGGCTTGGTAGGTTTTATCTTCTATAAGTTAAAGTTGACTGGCCTATGGCAGTCACTGCATACTAAAAGTATAACGTGACTTTAAAAATCATCTCATAAAAGAATTTTTCTTTAAAAATGCCCTTAATCCATTACAAAAACATCTTTCAAATACACAGTATTGCTAAAAAAGGAATACTGAGAAAATAAGGTAAATATAGATAGTTTATGCTTGGGTCTGTGCCCACAGTCTTTCTCTTGGGATCACTTCCCCAGAAAGACGGTGAGGGGGCAGGGAGAGGCCAAAGACATGTCTATAATGCCCAGCCAATTTTTGCAGAAATCCAAGAATAAACCTTATGCTTCTCAATCCAATTTCTTGCAGCGATAACATGAGAAGAATCGGTGGGACAAATGTGTATTTGAGACTGCGTGAGTTATTTGCTCTGGCTGTAGCAAAGACACGAGAGAACCAAAAGCATGGCTGGCACCCAGAGCTTCTCGGTATGCCAGTCCAGTTTAACCACATTTATGCAAAAGCCCAGCCCCACCCCTAATAATCATTCCCTTTGTCTACTCTACAAACTTCTCCCCTTCTCCTCTCTAGTCTTCACCCCGAGATGGAGCTGAGGGGACTGCTTGTCTGTGCTTGGTTAACTTTTCATGTTATTTATATAAAAATTTTCTTATTTTAATATCATGAAATGGGGTAGGTGCCCTTTTAATGAAGTAATTGGGATTGAGGTCATTTACCGCAGTGACTAGTGTGTTCAAGTTCAGCCTTTGCTGGGAACTCCGCTCTCTTTGGTTGGATTCCAACTGTGATCTTGATTCATCGCACTTACCATCATGAGTGTTGAAGAATTACAGAATTGATCTCTTTTCCATGTAACTCATTGACTGGGAAACCGCTCTTCCGTATTCTACGCAGCACATTCTATTTTTCATTAATTAAAAGTACTCACAGACATTATGATCTTTTAAAATACATATGTGTATGTAGTATGCACAGACATGAAACTCTAATACTGACAATGTACAATACTTTAATATATTTTCCAAAATGATATTATTCCTTTCCTAAAACAATAAAATGTGAGAGAATAAAATTTCCTTCTTTCTATCATTTCCCAACATAGATAATTCCTTAGTGGTTTTGGTTAAAATGAATGCCATTTGCTAAAGTTAAAAAACAGTTTATAAATATATATTATTATTTTATTCAGGCATTATAATAAGCAAAGAAATAACCTCATTGATGTGGTTTGCATATCAGAATCACTTTTATTCTTTATCATCTCTGATAGAAATTGTCTGGTCCTAAGCACTTTTCATAAAACTAGGAGATACTGTATTAGATTCTCATTTAGCACACGTATATGACCAAGTTGAAATACTCTTTGCACAGAAAGATCTAGTCAGAGTGGGATTATCATATTCAAATTTGAAGTCAATGCAGAATGTTTTCTATTCAGATTTAGAAAATAGGCATGGCTGAAATTGTCAGCGTCTGAAAATGATAATTACACTTTACCAGGTTCTCTCACATATGTATTACCCTTTAGAAAAACAAAAGATGGAAAGAGAGGTTGTAGGAATGAAGGCTCTTGAAAAACCCAGAAGTGGGAGTGCACGAGTAAGTGTTCACGTGGTGACGGAAGTTTTCAAATCGAGGGGACTTTCTAAAGAGGACATTCAACATAAAATGACAAGAGGAAAAGAGTATGAAATGTCATGTAATCTAGGTTTACTTGAAAGAATGATTTTTTAAGAATGCGGCTTACTAAAAAATGTGGCTGAGATCCATGATTAAAAGCTTGTATCTTGATTCTGTGTTAAGGAAGGATTAGATAAGCAGGCTTACCTGGGGCCCCTGTTCCGAGAGCTTTACTGACAAGGTTCTTTGTCCTTCCTGAAGTTATATGAAAAGTCTATCCCCAGAGTCTTTTTTTTTTTATTATACATAATATTTTATTGTCAAATTGTTTTCCATACAACACCCAGTGCTCTTCCCCACAAGTGCCCTCCACCATCACCACCACCTCTTTCCCCCCTCCCCCTTCCCCCCCAACCCTCAGTTCATTCTCAGCATTCAATAGTCTCTCAAGTTTTGCATCCCTCTCTCTCCCCAACTCTCTCTTCCTCCTCCGCTCCCCTTGGTTCTCCATTAGGTCTCTCTTGTTTTCCTGCTAGACCTATGAGTGCAAACATATGGTTTCTGTCCTCCTCTGCCTGGCTTACTTCACTCAGCATGACACCCTCAAGGTCCATCCACTTTCCTACGAAGGGCCATATGTCATTCCCTCTCATTGCCATGTAGTACTCCACAGAGTCTTTTCTATCCTCTGTGACTAGGGCTCACAGCTTGTGTTAGCTACTCACTCAACAGGGTCTGGATGGACACAACCACTTCTCTCCCCACAGTGTAACAAAATAGCGGAGAAAATGAGACCCCAGAGCTCTTGTTAACAGCACTGAGAGGTGATGTGTATACATTTCATTCTATAATGCCTTATACAATGACTAAACATAATTCTATACCTTGATCTGCAAGACAAAAGGAATAAATTACAAAGAAAGTTTGCTCCCACTTTAAAAACATTTATGCCTTGATAAATTGCCACTTTTATATGATAGTTACCTGACAAGGTTCCCAGATAAGACTGTGATACACACCCAGGACGATGACCACACTTTTACTCCCCAGGAGGTCATACACATTCATCTCCTCGGAGATCATTCTGATTTCGAATCACTCATCAAGAGAAAAACCCCAATTTTGATCATGAGAGTCTAAAGACCTGAACTTGCAAACAAAGTTGAACTTCATCAATGACTTTTAAAACTAAACTAAACTAAAACTAAACTAAAAATTTTGTTTATCTCGCCAAAGGAAGTGCCGAAGCATAATGCTATACTGCAGTAATGTTGAAAGATTAAGACTCACAGTTACATTTCATTATTAGAAAAACCAAAGTTATGGTTATTGCTGCTTCCTTTTTATGTTCCATGTTTTCCTTACAAATAAAGTAGGCCATAAGCCTAACAGATGAGTCACTTATCAAGGTCTGTTTATGATCCCTTTCAAATCCAGAAGACACTGCTGTCAATTTATTTTTTGCAGGAATAATAAGTCAACACATCTTTATGACTCTTTATGACTCTTGAGTAATCCTTGGCAGGGTCCAAGGCAGTAAATCAAGTTTTATTATTGCAGGATAGCAGGAGCTACAGGGTTATCTGAAACTTGTTATCACTCCTCTCAGTACTGTTCCATTTGCAAGTCTATGATCCAATAATTCTGATAACATTTTAGAGTTAGGTCTTTTCCGGTAATAAACCATAAATCAGTGGCTGGCCCTCTCTTACACAACATCCTCAACCTCCCCCCTCCCCCACATCTTCCCCCACCCACTCTAATTTCCATATTCCCAACTTTGCTTCTAGCCTTTTCTCTTAAAGGACAATATGGTTGGATGCTAAAATGCTTGGTTTGCACATTCTTTTTGCTGGTGTTTTGTCCTTGTTGGGCCATTGTGTTCAGGTATTAAATGTTGCAGTGTAAAGGTCTCCTGCTTAGCTTTCTTCCCTTTTTAAAACAAATTAACCTTATCTTGCTGCCCAAAGGATTGTTTCATTATTTTCAAATTTTAATAGTTTTAATAATATACATCTTAATATCGACTCTTCTGGGTTAATGTTAGCTATATTATGGTGCTCTTCTTTAGTATGTACAACTTAAGACCTTTTTAACACCAGAAAATTTTATTGAATTATATTTTTTCATATTTGTTCTATTGTTTTGATTTTCTTCTCTAGAAATGCCACTTCCATATGTATTTCATCTCTTTTGCTTTTTATGGCTTTCCTTTGTATAAATTCTGATGCATTTTAAAAAATATAATTTATTGTCAAATTCACTTACATATAACACCCAGTGCTCATCCCAACAGGTGCCCTCCTCAATGCCCATCACCCACGTTCCCCTCTCCTCCACCCCCATCAAGCTTCAGTTTATTCTCTGTATTTAAGAGTCTCTTGTGGTTTGCCTCCCTCCCTCTCTGTTTGTAACTATTCTCCCCCCTTCTCTTTCCCCCTGGTCTTCAGTTAAGTTTCTCAAGATCCACATATGAGTGAAAACATATGGGATCTGTCTTTCTCTGACTGACTTATTTCACTTAGCATGACACCCTCGAGGTCCATCCATTTTGCTACAAATGGCCATATTTCATTCTTTCTCATTGCCAGGTAGTACTCCATTGTATATATAAACCACATCTTCTTGATCCACTCATCAGGTGATGGACATTTAGGCTCTTTCCATGATTGGGCTATTGCTGACAGTGCTGCTATGAACATTGGGGTACATGTGCCCCTATGCATCAGCACTTCTGTATCCCTTGGGTAAATCCCTAGCAGTGCTATTGCTGGGTTGTAGGGTAGTTCTATTTTTAACTTTTTGAGGAAACTCCACACTGTTTTCCAGAGCAGCTACACCAGTTTGCATTCCCACCAACAGTTTCTTTGCTGTCTTTTATGGCTATCATTCTCTTTTTTTCTTGTCTTTTTAACTCTTTTATTACTTTTGTGCCATTTCTTAGGCATATTCCAGTTGTATGCCCTGTGTTTTCTATGGTATCTATTTTCTTTTGTGCTCCTTGTGTTAATTCAGAAATGACTGCATCTCTTCCTTTTGTATCTTCCCTGAGTTTTACTAGTTGATGTTTTACCTTCTCTTGTTGTCTCGCCCCATTTTCCTTGACTTCTGTGTCTGCTTTGTGGTTTCCATAGTGCATTTGCCTCATTAAATTTGTTTAAAATTTCCTTTTGGAATATTGATATTTTCATATGGAATCTTGCTGCTTTTCCAACTTTGTTTTCTAATAGCTCATTGATATGAATGGTATGCTTATCTTCCTTTTTTAACTGTTCTGATCCTTGCCTTTCAATATATATGTATATGTGCATGTGTGTGTGTGTGTGTGTGTGTGTGCGCACACATACAGAACACTATTATTGTCCCAAGACAATTTTAGATTTGCAGAAAAATTGTGACACTGGTAGAAAGAGTTCCTATATATCCACAGCCCCAATTTCCCCTGATTAATCTCTTACATTAGTGCAGTACATTTGTCACAATTAGTGATCCAATACTGATATACTATTGTTAACTGAAGTCTGTACATTATTTAGATTTTCTCAGTTTTCTGGGGTTTTTTTTTGGGAGAAAGAGACAGAGGAAAAGCAGTGGAGGGGCAGAGAGAGAGGAAGACACAGAATCTGAAGCAGGCCCCAGGCTCTGAGCTGTCACCACAGAGCCTGATGTGGGGCTCAAACTCACAAACCGTGAGATCATGACCTGAGCCAAAGTCAGAGGCTTAACCGACTGAGCCACCCAGGTGCCCCATATTTCCCCAGTTTTTATCTGAGGTCTTTTTTCTGTTCCAGTATCCCATCCAGGATCACACATTACATTTCATTCTCATTCTCCTTGGGCTTTGCTTAGCTATGATAATTACTCGGAGTTTTCTTATTTTGCTGCCCTTGATGATTTTGATCAGATATTTTGTTATATGTCCCTCGATTGGGATTTGTCTGATATTTTTCTGATGGTTAGACTAGAGTTATGGGTCTTCAGAAGGAAGACTAAAGAGGTAAAAGCTTCGTGTCCATCATATCACATCAAGAGTGCATCTACCAACATGCCTTATTGTTGATGTTGAGCTGATCACCTAAGGTAACATTTGCCAGGCTATACTTACCCTTCCTTTTCCTCGCTTGCATTCTTTGGAAGGAAGTCATTATGGGCAGCCTGCCTTAAGAAGGGGGAGGTTCTGCTTATCTGCTTGGGGGCAGAGTAGCTATATAAATTATCTGGAATTTTTCTCCTTGAAAGATGTTTCTTCTCCCCTATCCATTTATTTATTCAACCATTTATTTATATCAGTTTTTGGTGATTATAAATAAAGCTGCTACATTCATGTGCAGATTTGGTGTAGGCATATGTTTTCCAGTCAACATGATTGCTGGATCATATGGCAAAAGTATGTTTAGCTTGTAAGAATCTGCCAAACTGGTTCCAAAGAAACTGTGCAATTCTCCTTTCCCAATAGCAATAAAGGAGACTTCCATTGCACCATATTGTCAACAGCAATGGGTATTGTCAGGGTTTTTTTTTTTTAATTTTAGCTTTATTTAGTAGTTATTTAGTGGCATCCTGTTCTTTGCAATTCCCTGATAAAAAAAGATTTGAGTAGCTCTTTATGTACTTACACATCATCTTTAGCAAGGTGTCTCATTTTTGAGTTTTTAGAGTTCTTATGTATATTGGACTCAAGTCCCTTATCAGATATGTGTTTTGCAAATATTTTCTTCAGGCTTATGGCAGTATTTTCCACAGAACAAAAAAGAAGTCCAACTTTTTTTTTCCCTTGTCTGAATCATGTTTTTGGTATTCGACCTAAGAAATCATTAGCAAACCAATGTTATCTGAATTTTCTCCTACGTTTACTTCTAGGTATTTTATAGTTTTGTGTTTTAAATTTATGTTTATCATTCATTTTGAATTAATTTTTGTGAAAGGTGTAAATTTAAGTTCTTTTTTAAATTAAAAAAATTGCACGTAGACATCACTATTTGCCAAAGAGTCTATTCTTTTTCTATTTGATTACTTTTCCTCTTTTCCCAAATGACAGTTGAGTATATTTATGTGGGTCTGTCCTAGGCTCTAGATTCTGTTCTTTTAATGTATGTTTCTCCTCTTTTGCTGGTGCCTCCCTGCCTTGATTACTATACCTTTGTCATAAGTCTTGAAATCATATAATGAGGATTTTCAAATTTTGTTCTGCTTCTTCAGTATTATCTTGGCCGTTCTGGATCTTTTATATCTCTACATAAAGATTCTATTCCGTTTGTCAACATCTACAAAATGTTTTGCTGAGCTGTTGATCGAGGCTGCACTGAATCTGTGGATCAAGTTAGGAGTAATTGACGTCTTAACCATACCGTGTCTTCCATCCATGATCATGGACTAGACATCCAGTAATTTAGCTCTTCTACTTTTTCCATTGGAGTTTTGTCATATTAAGCATATAGATCTTATACATATTTTGTTAGATTTATACCTAATTATTTCATATTTTGGTACTAGTTAAGTGGTATATTTTAAATATCTAACTCTAATTGTTCATTACTGGTATATAGGAAAGAGCTGACTCCTGTATCTTAGCCTCATATCCTGTGGCCTTGCTATACTTAGTCTTCGTTGACTTGAGATTTTGTTGATGTCTTCTGGGGGAATTTTCTACATATAAAACCACGTCATCTGAAAACAAGGCCCTATCTCTTTCTTCCTTTCCACTCCTTATATCTTTATTTCCTTTTATTGTCTTATTGTACTAGCTAGGACTTCCAGTATGATGTAGAATTGAAGTTGTGAGAGAGGACAACCTTTCCTTTGTCCCAGTTCTAGGGAGAAACCATTCATTTTCTCACTAAGTATGATGTTAGCTATGGCTTTTTATAGATGTCCTTTATCATGTCAGGTTGAGAAAGTTCTCCTATTCTTAGTTTGGTGAGTTATTTTTATCATGAATGAGTGCTGGATTTTCTCAAATGCCTTTCAACATCAATTGACAGATTCATATTACTTTCTTCTTAAGACTATTGATTATTAGAGTTTTTTGGCAAATTCTTTTATCATTATGTAATGCCCCTCTTTTTTATTTTTGTAATATTTATTTATTTTTGAGGAAAAGCGCACACATGAGCAGGGGAGGAGCAGAGAGAGGGAGACACAGAACTGGAAGCAGGCTCCAGGCTCTGAGCTGTCAGCACAGACCCTGATGCAAGGTTTGAACTCACAAACTGGGAGATCATGATCCTACGCAAAAGTTGGATCCTTAATTGACTGAGCAACCCAGGCACCTCTGCTCCTTTTTATCTGAGAAAATTTTTCTTGTTCTGAAGTCTGCTTTATCTGAAATTAATACAGCCACTACAAAATTTGATTAGTGTTAGCATGGTATACCTTTTTCTATCCCTTTACTTTAACCTGTGTGAGTCTTTATATTGAAAGTGAGGTTCTGGTAGACAACATATAGTTGGGTTTTGTTTTTTTAACCCCCCTCACAACCTCTGTCTTTTAATTGATATATTTATACCATTCACATTTAAAGTGATTAGTGATATAGTTGGATTAATGTCTACTATGTTTGTAACTAATTTTTTATTTGTTGTGCTTGTTCTTTATTTCTCTACAGTTCCTCTTTCCTGACCTTGTGGTTTAAATCGAGCCTTTTATTATTTAATATTATAATCTCTCTTACCATATCAAGTATACTTCTTTAAATATTTTAATGATTGTCCTAGATATTATAAAATATAAGTCTACTTTCAAATAAACTGTACCACTTCTTGAGTAGATTAGATACCTTGTAACAAATATTCCCAATTTCTCCTCTTATACCATATAAACTTACTTCATTCATTTCACTCAATGTCAATCATTCAATATGTTACTATATTACTTTTAACCAACATTTATTTATCAATTGAGAATAAGGAAAACGAAAGATTATATTTTACCTTCATTTATTCTTTCTCTGATGATTTGTCTTCTTATATAGAGATCTGAGTGTCTGACCAACATAATTTTTCTTCTCTCTGAAGAACTTCAAATATTTCTTTTTAAAAAATTTTTAAGTGTTTGTATTTTATTTATTTGAGTGAGACAGACAGCATGAGTAGGGGAGGGGCAGAGAGAAGGAGAGAGAATCCCAGACAGACTCCACACTGCCAGCACAGAGCCTGATGAGGGGCTTGACCTCACGAAACCATGAGCTGAAACTAAGAGTCTGACACTTAAATGACTGAGCCACTCAGACACCCCTTAATATGTCTTAAATTTTTTTTTGATGTTTATTTATTTTTGAGAGACAGAGCACAAGTGGGGGAGGAGCAGAGAGAGTGGAGATACAGAACCTGAAGCAGGCTCCAGGCTCTGAGCTTTCAGCACAGAGCCTGATGGGGATGGGAGTGGCTCAAACTCAGGAACCACAAGATAATGACCTGAGCTGAAGTCAGATGCTTAAACCACTGAGCCACCCAGTTTCCCCTAATATATATTTTAAATGTTTATTTATCTTTTAGAAAGAGAGAGAGAGCGAGCATGAATGAGGGAACAGCAGTGAGAAAGTGAGACCGAAGATCTACAGCAGGAACACTGAGAGAGAAGAGCTGGATGTAGGGCTCACCCTGACAAACCCTGAAATTATGACCTGAGTGAAAGTAGGATACTTAATTGACTGAGCCACCCAAGGACTTCTCTTAATATTTCTTTTAGAGCAGTTGGTTAAGCATCTGGCTTTGGTTTGGGTCATGATCTCACGTTCATGAATTCAAGTCCTGAGTCAATCAGTGCAGAGACCACTTCAGATCCTCTGCTCCCTCTCTCTCTGCCCCTCCCCTGCTTATGCTTGCTTGCGTGCTCGCTCTCTCTCTCTCTCTCTCTCTCTCTCTCTCTCTCTCTTGCTCTCTCTGTCTCTCTCAGAAATAAACATTAAAAATAAATTTCTTTCAGAGCAGGTCAGTTTTCATTTGAGAAAATATTTCTCCTTCTCTTTGTTTAAGTTTATTTATTATTTTTTAGGGGAGCCTGGGTGGCTCAGTTGGTTAAGTTTATTTATTATTTTTTGGTAATCTCTACAATCAATGTGGGGCTCAAACTCATGACCCCAAGATCATGTGTCATATGCTCTTCTGACTAAGCCATCCAGGTGCCCCTTTCCTTCCTTTTGAAGGCTATAGAATTCTAGGTTGTGAGTTTGTTTTCTTTCATGACAAAATATTCTACTCTCTTCTTTGCATGGTTTTTGATAAGCAGTCTGCTATGCTTATCCTTTTCTTCCATAGGTAAATCATTTTATTTACTTGGCTTCTTAAAAGGTTGTTTCTCTCTTTTACTTTGAATACCATAAATATAGGTATAAATGTTTTGGTATTTATCCTACCTGATAATCTCTGAGTTTCCCAAATCTGTGGCTTGGTGCATATCATTAATTATGGAAACTTTTCATCCAGTCCTGCGAACATTTTTTTTTTTGTTCACTACTCACTTCGTCTGGTAGTCCATTCACCATTATGTCATAACTTGGCAAGATGCCCCACAGTTCTTAGATGTTCTAGGCTTTCTTTTTTCTTTTTCTTTTATTCCATTCTTTTCTCCTCTCTGCATTTCAGTTTAAGAAGTTTCTATTAACCTATCTTCACACTCACTAACTGTTTTCTTTGTCAAATCCAATCTACTGATGTACCCATCAAAGACAATCTGTACTCTTTATTTCTGTCATAAGCTTTTGATCTCTAGCATTTCCTTTTGATTCTTTCTTAGTGCTTCTATCTCTCTGATTACATTATATATCTGGTCTTGCATGTTGTCTAACTTTTCTGTTTAGAGTCCTTAACATATTAGCATATATATCTTGTAAATATTAATATATACCTTATAAATATATTAATATATTTATCTTATAATCTCTGACAATTCTAAAATCTGACACACCTAAGTCCTGTTCTGATACTTGCTTTGTCTTTTTAGACTGTTTTCTCTTGTTCGTTCCTTTGTTCGTTCTTTCTTTCTTTCTTTCTTCTTCCTTCTTTTCTTCCTTTCTCTCTTTCTCTCTCACTCTTTTCCTTTCCTTCTCTTTCCTTCTTTATTTATTTTTAAGGTTTTATTTTTAAGTAATCTCTACTCCTGCCATAGGTCTCTAACTCACAAACTTGAGATCCAGAGTTGTATGCTCCACTGAACAAGGGTTACTCCCTTCTCTTGCCTTTTAGCAAGAAACCTTGTAGTTTCTTTGTTGAAAGCCAGACAGAATGTATCAGTAGTAACTGAGGTAAGTTGACTTCTACTCTGAAGTTTTATGTTAACCTGACCAGGAGCTGGGCTATGTTTCATGTCTATTGTAATTGTATCTGCTAAAGTCATCAAATTCCTCTAGTCTCCTTGTTTGTGTTTCCCTGTTGTCTTTGGGTTTCTCTAAGAACTCCTTCTCAGAGTGCATCTTGCAGCTGTTTTAGTTGTAATCCATACTGGTGTCCTGCTGGCACTGTGGTAAGGTGTGGGTGAGGTGAAGCATTCTATAATCTTTATGATTAAATTTCATTCTTCTAGTGAGCCTGTCTCCACTGACTTTGACGTTCTTAAATGCTTTTAGCTCTCCAGTTTCCCACATCTCCCTACCTAATTTAGTTGATAGTTAGGCCAGAAAGGGATGGAGTCAGAAAAAGCCCTCCCCTGGAGTGAGATAAAGATCTGATAATATATTTTCCCCTGGAGAATAGGTTTTTGTCATGAAGAATGTTTTTGTACATTTCATGGTGGTTACTCTTCCTCCTTGTCTTCCCAAAGTCATAGGTGCTTCCTTCTTGGATCTTCACTTTACTTCTTAGGTCTTCAGGTGAGAATTTGGTAGAGTTCCTGGATTTAAAACTTACTAAAGGGTAAATTTCCCTATGACTGAGGTCCCCAAGACCTTCTCATTCCCAACCAAGCTTCAAGCTACCCAGCCTCCAGCTAATGATTGGAATTACTATTTATGTGTTCCTTCCAGTTTATGACTCTAGCAGCTTCTGCTCCTATTGAGGAGGTCTTGGCTGTGATTCTCTAGATTTACCTTTCTTTTCAGATTTCATGGTGGGAGCTTGCCTACAACCCCACTTCTCTGACAAGATAAGTCATTGATTTTTGGTTTGCTCAGCTTTTTCTTGTTGTAAAGACAGAGTGATGATTTCTGAACTCTTTGCATGTCAGAGCTGAAACTGAGTCTGTTTTATTCTTTTTGTAATTACTAAATTTAAATAGCTTCAATTGTCTTAGACTAGCTACTATGCAGGATGTACCTCAACATGGGAACTATAGGCCTGTGCAGTGGAGACAGGAGAGTTTCCTAGTTTTTCTGGTTGCTCCTTTGTTGCTACTATGATGGACCATTTCTTGATAATTGGGGTTTCTGGCTCTCAGAACCTACCTGGATTCCAGAATCCTCCTGTCATCCATCCTGAACTTCCTAGGATCTTTCACTGCCTGCTGACATCAGGAGACACAGCTCATCTTCCAAGACATCTCTCTTCTTTTTTAAGAGGAGGGATTTTTTGAGATTTGCCTTTTCTGGGTTCCTCTGAGAATTTTCATGCCCTTCTCCACCTTCTCTGGCAATTATGCCCTGGTATATTTAATTTTTGTTCAAAAAAGGTTTTACTCAGGATGGGATATTTGTTGATTTTTAACATTTGATACCAAAAGACCTCCTCTGTACTCCCTATTCTTTTCCACTACATTCTAGAAGCTTCCTGCACAAGACTTGCTGATCTCAGTTTCTTTTGGCCACATTTACACATAATTTGGAGTTTGTGGATTTTTCTGCCTTCTACTTTCACCAAAAGATGTATTTCATGGCTTTATTTTTGTTCCCCTTTTTGCTTTATTTGGTTTCCACGAGAAGTGGGAAGATTCAGAACTGAACAGTCACCATGTTCCTAACCTCTGTACCAAAATTAGAAATAATAAAAAAAATTAAGAAATGACAGAAAAGTGGATGCCAGGATCATCGTGTTGCCTGAGGCAGCATTCAAAGTAAATGATGCCATCGGCAGTGGCCTAATGCAACAGCCTTTATAAACTCACAACCTTCTGCCAGTCATCCCTGTTCTTGGAATATAAACATTGTATTTTCATTCTTCTTGATGTTACATGCTCCCAGGTGGGGTTTTTATTAGGAAACAAATAAGGGTGCAAATGCAAAGTCATTTGCTCTTACTTGAAGAGTCAGGCTTTCAGGATTTGACTTTGATGAGATAATACAAGAGAGAAAAGAGATGAAACTGGTTTTGAATTTGCCAGTGTTTTTATCCCTTCACCTTTGAGCCATGACTATATAAACAAATGATTATAAATGATCTAAAGACCCTTCCATCCACCTAAACACATATAAGTTCACTCAGAGGAATTTTTGTTTTCAATCTGCATAAGCACTCCAGTAAAGTTTTTAGGAGAGAAATGTTTCTTTGGTAGTTTATGCCAGTTTCCTTCCTCAAGGCAGAAATCCTTAAAATAAAAATATCTCCAGTCTATGAAATTACATATGGTTTTCACATTGCCTCTGAGTAATTACTTAGACGGTAATAAAAAATATTTTAAATATATTTGCATTTAAGCATATAATTAACTGTGTCCATGTAATTTATGTTTAAAAGAAATCTGGCAGCCTATTGAGGAAGTTAAAAGAAATATCAAAATCTGTTCTTCTCAATAAAAATGACTTTATTACGTTTTTATAAGAATGTCTGTTGGAGAAGAAATGGAATTTACGTGGTGTCAGTCATATTTTATTACAAAATTAGGGATAAATAACGGTTTTCACTGCCTCCTAAAACCAGCTTACCATGACCCACACAGTTCTATTTACCCATGATGCATTAGCATTGAATGTCAAACTATCTTAAAAGAGACTTCCAGAGTCTTCGCACACTTGGAGGACTTAACACACCCTTTCTAGTTCTTAATACAGCCTGGCTAATGACTTTGCAACTGGAAAAAAATGTTGAGGACCACAGACTCCAGTTTAAAAAAAAAATAGCTGGGTTAAGCTAAGCAACCTTTATCAGTCACTTACCTAACTTACCTAGAGAGTAGATAAGACCAGACCGGGAGAGGAAGTGAGGACCTGGAAAACACAGAGGAGATTCCAGGAAGCTTTCCAGTGGAATGGGGCAGAAACAAGGGCATAAACAGCCTTCCTGCTTCTTATGGCTGTGCAGATGGCCTAAGCCCACAGGGGGATGGAAAGAATTTGGGGCATAGACACAGGTTTAGGAAAAAATAAAGGGGACAGATTTGCTTCCATTCCCAAAACTAGATAAAGATTTCCTTAGACTTGGAAAACAGAGAGTAATGAAATAGAGAAAATTCTTAAGCCCAACATCCTGGACAAAAATGTGAGGGAGGATGTGGGTCCAGAGAGGAAGCAGCCACTCAGAAGGGCTACACGCTGGCTAAATCATCTGCTGCTACCTTCTTGAAAAGCTTAGTGGTTTTATCTCCAAACTTGTGTTTTGTAAGTGAAGTCTGACGGGAAGGGGGAGCCCGCACATGAGGAGAGGACACTTTGCAACGCTGCATGAGCTCAGAATTCCAGTGGATTCAAAGCGAGTCTCAAAGTGAGACTCAGAGTGAGTGTGTTACTGAGTAATCAGGGGGCATCACTAGCGTTGGGAGCCGTCCTCCCTGTTAGAACCAAAACTCACTTCAAATGCAGACAGGAGGCAACGGTACTCTAGGAAACAGGAATGAACTCATCCGAGGAACCTGACGTACCCCTTCTTACTGGCATACTTCCCTAGCTTTGCCAACCACCTGTGCTGAAAACGATGCCACAGAAGGAAGGGATATGGCAAGGGAACACATAGTCCGTTTCGCTATCAATCCTTCCTTACTATTCAGTTACCTGAAGGTAGAATGTATTGGTGGAATGTGTATATATCAAGAAGTGAAAGAAAAACAATAGTGCAGTTGTATGCAGAGTCCTACTGCTCTGGTAAAACCCAAAATACATGCACATGCACTCGCTACAGATGATAAATTGGATCATTTAGGGATTGTGTGTATGCGTTAAAGGCTCCTATGTTTGCACTTAAAACTGGCATCACCTACTACAAAGAGGGGCAGTGACATTCATGGCAATTATTTAATATTTTAATATTTCTTTATTTAGACTAACATTAAATAGCAAATAAAATGCACCAAGACATGGTGAGAGACAGTAGTAAAAAGGAAAAAGATTTATATTTCAGACCTTTAGTGATACTACCAGTAGCTCACTGTTGACCAGAGGCCTTATATTAACATGGTCAATTAACACATATTTTGTCTGTTTATATGTATTACACAGCAGGTTCCTGTAGAAAAGTGGGCTAGAGAAAGGAAAATGTTACAAAAATCATAAGGAAAAGAAAATACATTTACAGTGCATACTATACCGTATTTATCAAGAAATTCTGCATGTAATAGAATTCTTTTTAATGTTTCTTTATTTTTGAAGGAGAGAGAGAGTGTGAGTGGGGGAAATGCAGAGAGAGAGCGAGACACAGAATCCAAAGCAGGCTCTAGGCTCTGAGCTGTCAGCACAGAGCCCCAACGTGGGGCTTGAACTCACAAACTGTGAGATCATGACCTGAGCTGAAGTTGGAAGCCCAACCAACTGAGCCACCCAGGCACCCATGCATTTAAGTGGACCTGTGCATCAAGGCTGTGTTGTTCAAGGACAACACATACAGTTGTAGATATCAAAAGTTTAAAATGGGTTTAAAATGGGTCTGCAGGGCTATGTTCCTTCAGAAGTTCTGGAGAAGAATCTGCCTCCTTGCCTTTTCCAGTTTCTAGAGATCACCTACATTCCTGGGCTCCAAAATTTTTTTTCTGTCATTAAAGCTACAAAGCGTCATTGTCTCCCTGGTTCCATCTTCACTTTACTTCCTCTTAGAAGGACCCCTGTGATTCCATCGAGCCCACCTGGATAATCCAGGATTATTTCCATCTCACATTTCTAAATGTAATCCCATTGGCAGAGTCCCCTTTTTGCCATATTGGTAATATATTCATAGTTAGGTCTACATGGGATTAGGGTTGGAGGAAACTGTATTCAGCCTGCCACACCTCCCGTCCAGTGGATGGAGTGCTCAACACAGAGATTAGGCTTAGCTCTAACAAAGGAAAACTATTTTGCAATTTTATGGACTGAGACTCATGGCCTCTCCATTGAAGTTCAAACTGAGCAAAGGAAGAAAAGAAAACAATCACCATTAAAATTTCTAGGGGCGCCTGGTTGACTCAGTCGGTTCAGTGTCTGGCTTCAGCTCAGGTCATGATCACGCAGTTCGTAGGTTTGAGGCCCGCATCAGGCTCTGTGCTGACAGCTAGCTCATGAGCCTGGAGTCTGTCTTTGGATTCTGTGTCTCCTTCTCTTTCTAACCCTGCCCTGCTCATGCTTGTGCACTCTCTCTCTCTCAAAAATAAATAAAACATTTAAAAAAATGTCTATCCATGCTAGTATCAAAAAGGGAGTTTGCATGTAATAGCAGAGGATTTCTCTCTCAGTTTATTTCTTTTAAAAGCCTAGGCCAGGGCCACCTGGGTCTTGCAGTCAGTTAAGGGCCCAACTCTCGATTTTGGCTCAGGTCATGATCTCATGGTTGGTGGGTCTGAGCCCCACAACAGGCTCTGTGCTTGCAGTGCAGAGCCTGCTTGGAATCCTCTCTCCTTCTCTCTCTGCCCCTCCACCACTCATTCGCTCTCTCAATATAAATAAATAAACATTAAAAAATAATAAAAGCATAGGCCAGGAGGTGCAAAGTGTATTTTAAAAAACACATTTCTTGGGATGCCTGGTGGCTCAGTAGGTTGAGCATCTGACTTCGGTTCAGGTCATGATCTCATGATTTATGAGTTCAAGCCCCGCATCAGGCTCACTGCTGTCAGTAGAGAGGTTCCTCGCTCTCTGCCCCTCCCTTGCTCATACTCTCTCTCTTTCAAAAAAAATTTAAAAACACATTTCTTAAAAATACATATGTCCTCATATCATCAATGTTACTGCCATCATTTTTATTTTTCCATTTATTCATTAATGCCAACTATGTTGTATAAAGTCTTATAAATCTCAACATCATTTCTACTACAAATTCTGTAGATATAGTTATTTAGATATATAGAGATACAAATGGAGAGAGAGAGAGAGAGAGAGAGGAAGAGATTCAAACATTTCCACAGTCATACCAGGATAATGTGGCCAGTATCCATACTCCTATGGCACAAAAATTTCTTCTTTAGAAAGAATTGCTTTACTGTTCTTCATTATACTGTTTAATATCCAGCAATGAGAATGATGGTGGTCATATCAAGGACTCATATCTTAGAGTTGAACTGAGCTAAATTTTATGCTAATGGGGAAAGAATCATCAAAATAAACACCTAGGAAAAAATACAATCATCTTTCAGTTCATTCATTATGCTGCAAAATATACCTTTCTCCCTCAATTCTCACCATATAGGATAAAAAAAAGTCACCAATATGAAGGAAAAGTCAATAGCACCCTTGGTCCCAAAAGATTAGAAAGCTTATTTAGTCTGCATACCTTAGAAATGTGTCTTACTTTGGGCTGTAAGACTGGGCGGCTTACAAAGGAGAGAGAGAGTTATCCCTCATAGTTCTGGAGCCCGAAGTCCAAGATCAGAGTGCCACCATGAGAAGCACCTATCAAAGTGCCACCATTGTCCTCTCCCTGGTTTGTGGGTGGCAATCTTCTTGCTGTGTCCTCACCTGATAGAAGGAGGGCAAGAGAGTTCTCTAAGGTCCTTTTATTTATTTCTTATTCAGTTTTTTAATGTATATTTATTTTTGAGAAACAGAGACAGAGACACAGTGTGAGTGGAGGAGAGGCAGAGGGAGATAGAAACACAGAATCTGAAGCAGGCTCCAGGCTCTGAGTTGTCAGCACAGAGCTTGATGTGGGTCTTGAACTTACTAACCATGAGATCATGACCGGAGCCAAAGTCAGATGCTCAACCAACTGAGCCAGCCAGGTACCGGCAAGGGTCCCTTTTATAAGGACACTAATTCTATTTATGAAGTTTCCTTCCTCATATCCTAATTACCTTCCAGAGGCCCCGTATCCTATCACACTGGGGGCTTGCATTTCAACATGAATTTGGGGGAACACAAACATTCTATCCATTGCAAAATTTATACTGACTCCATCAGAGGCACTGTGACTGTATATGTCTGGTACTCTTGAGCTGTGGGACTGACTAGTGACTACCTCCTTCCACCACTTTTCCTCTTACCAAATCCTTATATTTTGTTCAAGTATCTGCTTGTCTTTTAGGGCAGCACTTCTCAAAGTTCAATGTGAACATGAGTTATCTGAGAATATAGCCACAATGTAGATTCTGATTCAGCAGGAATGGGGAAGGGCCTGAGAATCTGCATTTCCAACAAGCTTCCAGGTGATCTTGGTTCTGCTCCTCTGTGGCCTGGGCCTTTTGGGGATGATGACCTCCTGTCCAATTCCAAGAGGTGAATCCTGAGTATCTAACACCAAACATGGTAACCCCAGTCTCGCGTCAGTGTGGATTAGAAATGGGAGTGTGAGCCAATCGAAGCCAATGCAAGGGTCATCCTGTAGGTGGATTTTGAGCAGCATTTACTCTCCTAAGTAAGCAATGAAGAGAGAGTCTCTCCTACCTCCTCATCTGCTAAGTCTGCTTGTGAGCCCTTGAGATTCTAGAGCTTCTGGGACCCTCTGCTGAGCCAGCCTGGGGGTGTAAATCTCTGTTGAGGAGGGCATAGTGGAGTTAGAAGCTCTCCTTGGAGTAAATGCTGGCTATGAAAGACATGTATGATGAAATCCATGCATTTGTGTGTGTGTTTATTTTTGAGAGAGAGAGAGACAAAGCACAAACCAGGAGAGGGACAGAGAGAGAGGGAGACACAGAATCTGAAGCAGGCTCCATGCTCTGAGCTGTCAGCCCAGAGCCTGATGTGGGGCTTGAACTCACCAACTGCAAGATCATGACCTGAGCTGAAGTTAGACACTTAACCAACTGAGCCACCAGGTACCCCTAGATTTACATTCTCATGACAAGAAAAATTTGCCACGTTAAGTCTTGAAGCAACTAGAAAACATTTTCAGTTCATGTTCAAATATATACTAGCTATGTGGGGCACCTGGGTGGCTTGGTCAGTTGAGTGTCCAATTTTGGCTCAGGTCATGATCTAACAGTTTTAAGTTTGAACCACACATTGGCCTCTGCACTGACAGTTGCAAGGCTTGCTTGGGATTGTCTCTCCCTCTCTCTCAATCCCTCCCCAACTGTGCTCTCTCTCACAAAATAAATAAGTAAACATAAAAAAATAAAATATTTTGAAAAGTCTTAAATATATACTACATATGTGAAATGCATAGTTTGGAAATGTCTAGAGAAATGGCTAGAGACTAGAGAAAAAATTCCTAAAAGTGACCCATGCCATCAAAGCATCAAAGATTTAATTGGTCTAAAATTAAATGAGAAAAGTATGGTTGGTCTTATTTAAGGGAGTGAAATCCCCGTGGGTGAAGGGTGGATTAAGCTGATAACTTAAAGGGTTGTGCCTGGCAGGGTGTGAGTGAGTGAGGCCAAGAGATGCTCTTCTCCAACGTAACAGGCATTCCTCCATCCCATAATCAGTGCTTGTGATTGTTTTAAAATAATGTTATTTGTCAGGGAACTGTCATTTGTCAACATTTCTCAGGGCAAATCCAGGAAATGCTGGTAGAAAATCAGCTTTGAAAAGAAAATAACCGGTTACCTGTCTCTGAACTTGAACTGCCCACAGGCTCGCCCCTGTCTCCTGCCCCCGCCCCCGCCCCCGCCCCCGGCTTTCTACTTTCACTGGTGCCTCCATTGGCAGATTCGGTGCTGTGTTTCTCTACTCCAGTCACACATTGAAATTGCCTAGAATATACAAAAATACTAATGCATGGGCCTTTCCCCCAGAGATTTTGGTTAAATAGACTTGGCAAGACCTAGGCATGAGTCTTGTTTGTTTTTTATAATTTTTAATTTTGATATAATTTCTGACTAACAGAAAAGTTGTAAAAGTATAAAGAATTCCCAGATATGCTTCACCCAAATATCTCCTCCTCCCTCTCTTCCTACCTCCCTCCCTCTGTGTGTGTGTGTATATATATATATAGTGTATATATATATATATATATATATATATATATATATACACACACACAATCATTCTGAACCTCTTTAAGTGCAATTTGAAGACATGATGCTCTTTAGTCCCTAAATAATCTATGTGTTTTTTCCAAATACAAGAACTCTTGCACATGACCAGTAATAATTATTAAACATCAGGAAGTTACAACATTGCCATTTAATCTGTAGACCCCATTGTGATGTTGTCATTTGTTCTAGTAACACCCTGCATAGTAAGAGAAAACCCACCATCAGAAGTAGTTATTTTTTAATGATTATTTATTTATTTTCAAGAGAGAGAGCACAAGCAGGAGAGGGCAGAGAGAGAGGGGAACATACAGAATCTAAAGCCGGCTCCAGTCTTTAAGCTGTCAGCACCGAGCCCCACATGGGACTTGAACCCATGAACCGCGAGATCATGACCTGAGCTGAAGTCAGATGCTTAAGTGATTGAGCCACCCGGGTGTCCCAGGAATAGTTATTTTTCAGCTCCCAGATGACGCCAATGTGCTCCTGAGAACCAGAAAACAAGGATGTGTGCAGCAGAGGCTGGGAGCGAAGGAAAAGGGATGAGGGTTACAATCTTCCTGGAGGATTTCTGATACTCAGGGAGCTGGTATTGCAGAACAAGGCTTGAGAGGCTGCGGGGAGAGTAGAGTCAGGGAGGGGCAGGTGAAACTGGTACCAGGACCTGGGTGTGGGAACTCCACCGGCCTTGAATTTGGAGGTGAGGGTTTTCCCAGTGGGAACCTCCATCCTTTGTGCCTGAACTGACTTCTAGGGGCTGCACAGGGGGTGAGGAGCTGCAGCCCCCAAAGCTCCAAGAGAGTAGGGGGCCAGAAAACCTAGGGAGTGGGGGGCAAGCCTGACCCTTGTGACTTTTTTCTGGTGGATCCACAAGTGAGGAAATAGGAACGTACGTCATGGCGGTATGCTCTAGTAGTGGTTAGCAAGCAATAGAGTAACAGTGATAGTGGGCGAGGAATAGATGAGAAATAGCTCATTTGTTAACCGAAGAGTGTTTGGTACAAGATGACAGATGTCCTTTCTCTGTTTGTCTTGGTTACTTATTACTAGGTAACAAACCACTCCAAAAATTTCCGCTTAAGATGACCATTTTGTTATTTATTTCTTAATTATTCATCTTTGAAATTTTTTTGTTTTTTATTGATACAAAGTTGACATATAATAATACTATATTAGTTTCAGGCATACAACATAGTGATTTGGCTGTTCTGTGTGTTACAAAATGCTCACCACCATAGCATAGTCACCTTCTGTTACCATACAAGTTACTATAATATTATTGACTTTATTCCCTACGCTGTACTTTTCACCCCCACCATGTATTTATTTTATAATTGAAAGTTTATATCATTTATTATTTATTGTCATTTTCCCTCATTTTTGGGGGGCAGATGCAAGAGATGCTGGTAGAAAATCAGCTTTGATAACTGGCTTACCTCTATCTGAACTTGAATTACACAGTTGGCTCACTCTTATCTCCTGACCTTCCTATTGTCTACTCTCCTTATTTTCTACTCTAACCTGTGTGTTGACTGGGGCTTAGATGAATAGATTTTTGTTTTGTTTGTTTATTTTGATGGTCTTCTGGGCAACTGCAGTCAGATGGTGGCCAGAAATGGAATCTCCAGATTGGCTTCATTCACTGGGGGGGTTGAATGGAAGGCTGGGAAGGGGACAGCCACTCTGTCCTCTCTGTGTGGTCTCAGGCCTCTCTTTCTAAAAATTGTTTTAATGTTTTATTTATTTTTGATACAGACAGAGACAGAGCATGAAAGGGGGAGGGGCAGAGAGAGAAAGAGACACAGAACCAGAAGCAGGCTCCAGGCTCTGAGCTAGCTGTCAGCACAGAGCCCGACGTGGGGCTCGAACCCACGAACATGAGATCATGACCTGAGCTGAAGTCGGAGGCTTAACCGACTGAGCCACCCAGGCGCCCCAGGCCTCTCTTTCTATGTATCCTCTCCCAACAGTTTATGCATATGGTATCTAGACTTTTTCATGGTGGTTCAGGGCTCCCCAAACTGCAATATTGGAAGCTGCTAACCCTTTGGGCTTAAGCCCAGGTCGGATCCAGCATTGCTTCTGTCACATCTTGTTAATTCAAGTGAGTTACAGGGTCAGCCTCATTCATGATAGGGAGAACTACCCAATGGTCTGAATCTGGTATTCATGGTTCCTGTGGGGACCATCTTTTGAGACTAGTTATTGATGTATTCCAGGGCCACTGATGATGTTCCAGCCAAATGCCACAGAAGTTATTTTTATCGGTAATAAATTAGAGCAGATGCTTTTGGCCATCACCTTGATATGTAGCCAGACCTTGGCAAGTAATGGTCCTGTGATACTTCTAGGGGTACCAAATCCTAACCCTGGATTCTCAGTGTCTGCAAATATTTCTATGTCCCCAAGACACTGACAGAATAGGGGGAACTATTGAACCAAGACAGTCTGCATTTAGGAGAAGACCTGTGCAGGCCTGTTTGATGATGCTCTAGGAACCTTTCCAAAGCCCCCGCGCATTCTAGCACACCTCCAAACAGCCCAGCCTCTGGAGTTGGGCAGTTCGCTGGGGCATCCTTAGGTGTCTGAAGTGCAGTATCCTTACCACAGTGGCAAACTGATATAAAGAACATAGAATTAAGAAATCCTTTTGCTGGGGAGTGTTGGATGGGGGGAATGGGCCAAATGGGTGATGGGCATTAAGGAGGGCATGTTTTGGGATGAGCGCTGGGTGTTAAATGTAAGTGAGGAGTCATTAAATTCTACTCCAGAAACTATTGTTACACTATATGTTAATTAAATTGGATTTAAATAAAAAAAAAAAGAGATATTTTTGCATACTTGATTTTGCGCTTTGCGACTGGCTACATTTTTTCTTTGTTTTCATAGAAGAGAAACAAACAAAAATCTTAGATTCCTGAAGCTTTCATGAACGCCCTGCCATCTTTCACATTTAGCAAGCTTTTCTGCACAACTTCTTAACTACCTGCTTTATTTGTACCTAGCAGATTTAATTTTGAGGATAATAAAGTATAAAAAAATGTGATCTGAATAGTTTACCAATAATTTGCAGATATATACCAAGAAAAATAATACTGCTGTTGATCTTAGCTTTTTATAGATGATTAAAAAATGTTTTTATGTCTTTATTTTGAGAGAGAGAGATGAGAGTGAGCAGGGGTGGGGCAGAGAGAGAGAGAATCTAAGCAGGCTCCAGGCTCTGAGCTGTCAGCACAGAACCCGACATGGGGCTCGAACTTACTGACCATGAGATCATGACCTGAGCTGAAGTCAGATGCTTAATTGACTGAGCCACCCAGGGTCCCAATGATTAAAAATTTTAAACGGACAGTCAACTAAACTTACAGAAGGCTTTTATTTCGGACATCATTCTTTTTTTCCCTGTCCATTAACAATCATTGATACACACAAAGACATCAATACTTTAACTCACATTTTAAGGTTTTAGTTATCTTGACAAACAGTCCCTGTGTTATACCCTTATTATTTAAGTTTAGGATCTACTAACCCACATTAATATTCAGGATTTTGGGGGGCCAACATTGAAACTTCATCATGTTTCCAAATACAATTTAAATAGCCATAATTGTTCCAACTGAGTTGCTTTGTGAAATGACCTTGGAAAAAATTTAAAAGGTTCAAGTTTTCCATTTGAGAATTCTGACTCTTGGTCATCTGTCTTGGCGGGTGATCTGTGGAATCAGGGAAGGGACAGTAGAAGAGAGCCTGTCCCTCTGTCCCCTGCTAACACACACTCGGAGTTGTTACCCGTCCATGTTGATGCCATTTCTAAACAATCTGTTGCTACTGCTTTTGTTGGTAAATTATGTTCTAACAGTAACGTCTTCTGGCTTCTCAGTTCGTGTGCTAAATAATGATGGACTTTCATGTATTGAGCACCTCTGTGCGGGATAAATGGGGCTCTTTTCTTTCTCCTGGGAAACTAAGTTGTATTGGTCTGTTCCTGGTAATAAACAGTATTATGGGTCTTGGTACATAGGAAGTACATAAAACCTGCTTTGGATGATGAATTTTTATATCTCCAAAGAGGGTTAAGCAGTGCATTTACAGTGCTTATTATGCTGCTTAAATTCCTTGTTGCATTCTATGGTTTTAAAAAAATGACCATACAAAAGTAGAAAAGAAAATACAAGATGATTTCACAGTTTCCCAGGGTCATGGCAGAAATACACAAATCAGAGAGGGATAGAAAATTGCATTTAAATATATAATCTACTGAGATTTTTTTTTAACCTTTATTTCAAACTTTATGTAACTGGTTGAATTATAACTGCTGGACAGATACACATGATATAATTTTTTATGTAAAAGATATGACTAACGAGAGATTTGTACAAAACAAAATTTGTAAAATTAGGAATATGGGTTAATTAACTTGCCATGTGAATAAAATATGTAGCTTCTTTTCGAAAGTAAGGGCTTCATATAATTTGCAAGTTGCTCCCATAATGAGTCCATTTACAATGAATATAAATTGCTACTCCATTTTCATAGTGAACAAATGAGGTTTTAATGAATCACACTTTAACATTCTACAGAAAAATGGACAATATAGAGTTGAAATATTATGATATAATTAAACCCAAATATTCTTTATGAAAACTTCTAGGATTTAGCCTGGAGATTTTTTTTAAAAACCGATTTTTTATTATCCTTTAAAATGTGTCTTTTCATCAACTCGGTTAAGCATCACGGAAAAGTAAATTAGTGTCCAGTGAAAAAAGCTAGTACATTTGGTGGTGGTGCAAATTAAAAGAAAAAAAAAAGTCTATGTCTTTAATCACAGAGCAGGGTCAAACAATTTCCATAGACAATAGCAAAAGATTAGTATCCCATTGCTCTTACATTTTATATGGTGTGATCCATCCATCCACTGAATAAGTGAGTATTTATCGAGTTTCTGTCGTGTACTACTCATAGGCTGTGTACTGCGCTTCCAGAATTGCATTTAAGGAGTTAGAGGCCAGTTTGTCAGGTGATCCTCAGGTCATTCCCATGACTTAGGGAGGTTAGGGGTGTACCATGATGCCCTAGTAAGGATTAAATTTGCACTTGTGTTATTTAACTCTTTAGATAAGTGTCAGGAAGTTTCGTCCATCAGTAGAGCGTGAGGTTCACCTTGGATGGATTGGGGATCATTTCTGACCTCATTATCCAAGTCCCTCTCACCCCACTGCGCTCTGTCCTCCAAAAGCACAGGGCATTTGGAAAAGGGAGTAACTTTATTGTCTGGAAATGTAATGTAATGATATATTTTTTCCTCTTATGGTTCTTAAAGAAGAAGTTTCTAGACACCAGAAAGACAGGGATTAGGGAGGGAGGTGTGGTCTTTGGATCCTTAAAGGTACAGTAACCTAAGTCCTCATCTTACGGGTTAGTATATGTGCTCAGGGAAAGACTCCTGTACATAGGCCTCAGGCCACTGCCCAAGATAGAGATCACAACCTCCTTGTGGCCCATTGATTCTCCACTGGAGGTGATTTTGCCCTCAGGGGACAGTTGGCAGTGTCTGGAGACATTTTCTATTTTGGTGACAGGGAGGTGTTCTAGGCAAGAAGTGAATAGAGGCGACAGATTCTGCTAAACATCCTACAATTCACACGACAACCCCTACAACAGAGGGTGCCCCCTTCAATATGTCAGCGGTCCTGCAATTGGAAAACCCTGCTGGGACTGGGGGCCCAAGCATGGCGTCTTGTGCATAGTATTATACTCACTAAATGCCTCTTGACTGCATCGACGGATGCAGGGGTGAATAAATAACTAAACTCCCTACCTATGCAAAGTGATCACTTTAGCAAGTCAATATTGTGCTCAACTCTATTTCTAGTTAGACTAGAGGGACTAACTCTAAATGGGCGTGGTTTTCTATGGGGTACTGCTACTATCCTACTGTTTGTTGGGGTTTATGGTTTATTTAATCAATCAATTATTAAAAATTACATTCACTTAACACATATTTCTTGAGCACCTATATGTGTCAGAAACAACTCCAGATACTGTGTATAAGACTGAAAAATCCAACAATGGTTCTTGTTTTCATAGAATTTGTAGCCTACATAAAAGAAGGAAAGACTGGCATATTTCCATAGATTCACATGTATGGATGAATTGGGAACATACTAATAGATTTCATAGAAAGATTAAATTCCAAAGAGAGCACTCTTCTAGGGTTTGGGGTGATGGTCAAGGGAGATTTTTTTTCTATAATATGTGAATAGTATTTTACAAGAATATACTTGTCCATATTTGTGTAATGAAAAATTAAACAATTCCATAAAAGTAGTAATATATCCTTAAAAATAAGGATTTACTTTACCTTTTGATTAACATTTTTGTATTTCATGTTTTCCCAACATTTCATTATAAAAATTTTCAAACATTCAGAGAAGTTGAGTGATATATACAGTCAACATCTAGACATTCACCATCTGGATTTCACAATTAACATTTTAATATACCTGCCTTATCCCATATCCATCCATCTATCCAGGCCTCTATCCATCCATCAATTTATTTTAAATTAAGTTCAGTGCATCAGTGCACTTCTTTTGAAATCCTTCAGCATGCATATCATTAACTGGAACTTCATGTGTGTTTACAATTCAAACATACTTTTTTATTAACACTACCTTATTTAATATTCAACATAAGATGCATGAAATGTAAATTCCCATTTTATGGGTCTACCACTGGTTTTCTTATGTAACTTGTTCAAGTAGGATCAAGACAGAAGTCTGATCTCTAAAACAGTGATGTTTTTATAAAACTTTTCCTTAAGGGACACTCCCTTTTAGTCACTTTACATTTAACTTTTATTAATGAAAGGATCTGTTGGTAGAGCCAGTATTCTTTCTAATGATAAATTCCCACTCCAAACTAAAAAAAAAAAAACAGAAGAAAACTCCAAACTAAAAACATCTAGGGCTGCCTGGGGGCTCAGTTGGTTAAGAGTACAACGTGGGCTCAGGTCATGATCTCGCAATTCGTGAGTTTGAGCCCTGCATCAGGCTCTCTGCTGGCAGCTCAGAGCCTGGAGCCTGCTTCGAATTCTGTCTCATTCTCTCCCTCCCTCCCTCTCTCTCTCTCTCTCTCACTCTCTCTCTCTCTCTCTCTCTCTCTCTCTCTCTCTCTCTCTGTCCCTCCTCTGCTTGCACTTCTTCCCTCTCCCTCCCTCTCCCTCCCTCTCTCTCAAAAAACAAACAAAAAACAAAACAAAACAAAAAATGTCTGGAAGGATATGGTTTACACTTCCGGAAGGCACCGCTGGTCATATTTCCTGTGGCTTTGAACATCTTGCCGCACTTGGATTAGGTAGCTTTTCCAGCATATACATAAAGCCCAACTGGGATGAGCTTAGAAGACCTTGTCTATTTTGTTTACAAATAGTAGTCACATAGTAGTAGGCCCTGAAAAAATATGTTGAATGAATGAATGAATGAAGAATGAAGGCCTTGCACATCGATTGTAAACAGTAGGTGTTTTTGTGAAATTGATTAATAAACTTGAAGGTCTGTAGAAAGGACAGGGCAGTGATGGCCTGCTGGCATTGGTCCATAGAGTCTTTATCCCCTCTCGCCTCCTTCCAAAATATCAACGTACAGGATATTACAGGTAAGCTTGGGAAATACATAATTCAACAACTTCATAATAAAGACAGATCTAGAAAGCTTCGCCTTTGTTCGTTGTCCATGAACACCAGAATAAGCATTTATCTCTCGGCTATTCCACTGCATGGAGTGTATACACTCATTAATTTCTTCATGGTGTTGAAAAGCGTCATGGTAACATGATCTTGATACTTTGCAAATATTATATTAAAATGTTGAAAGGACGCTTTGGGTAAATATGAGTAGTTACATAAATGGGAACTGTTCTTCTTAAAGTAGACTAGTCAGAAAAGATAAATAGAGGGAAGGGTATGGACTTTGATGTCAGGACTAGCTTTCCAGCCATCATATTCACACTGCCACATTTCCTAATCCATGTACGAAGGTGATGCCTCTGCTGCTTTGGTGTTTCAAGAAGTAAATGAGACAGATTGCCTAGAAGAATTCCTGGAGGTAAACACTCCATATTTGATAGTTTTCTTCTTTCATTTAAGAAAAAAATACTTGAAAACTTACATGACAACAGTCTGCCTAGTACACAGCACATACAACAGTATGCATATCAAAATTATATATATAAATAGGTTAAAAATTTAAATGTATCACAAAGTTTAGTGCTATTTACAGATATCTTTTTAAATTTTCATTTTCCGCTTAATCCTGGCATATGATTATCACTGATTTTTATAAATTAATGTGGTAGCAGCAGCTTTGCTAAGCTTACTTATAAAGGTTAAAAATTTATCTCTTGATCCATTTAGATAGTCTGTAAGCACCTCATAATATTAGTAAAGGATGCCTGCTTTATTTCTTTTTCAATTCTTTAATCTTTTCTTTAATTTCATTGCCCCCTATTTTGATTAGACTCTCCCATGCATTTTTGAAGAGAAGGGTCAGTTTTGTCATGTTCCCTGTATCAGAGTAAAACCTTTCAGTGTTTTCACTTTATGATGCCCACTGAGGATTACAGGGGGAGAAATACCCATTGGCATACTGTACGTGGCTCTTATGCTCCTAAATGGCTAAGCACAGTTGCTGTAAGTGAATGGCAAATTTTATCAAACACTTTTTTCTGCATCTTTTAAAATAGTCATATATTTCTTTTATCATCTCTCGAAGTAGCAAATTACACATTGATATTTTGATAAAATAATATTGCATTCTCATAACAAATTCAATTTGGCAATTATATATATATTGTATGTGTATATATATGTGTGTGTATGTGTGTGTGTGTGTGTGTGTGTGTGTTTAAGTTTATTTATTTTGAGAGAGAGAGGGAGACAGAGAATCCCAAGCAGGCTCCATGCTGTCAGCTCAGAGCCCAACACTGGGCTCCCTGAACCGAAATCAAGAGTTGGTAACTTAACCAACTGAACCACCCTGGTAGTCCTGGTCATAGTGTTTTTATCTTTTTTATATATTGCTGGATTCTGTCAGCTAAGTCTAGGTCTAGAGTTTTTTTTTTTTAATTTATTTTATTTTATTTTTTTAAATAGTTTATTGTCAAATTGGTTGCCATACAACACCCAGTGCTCTTCCCCACAAGTGCCCTCCTCCATCACCACCACTCTTTTCCCCCTTCTCCCTTCCCCTTCATCCCTCAGTTCATTCTCAGTATTCAGTAGTCTCTCAGGCTTTGCATCCCTCTCTCTCCCCAACTCTCTTTTCCTCTTCCCCTCCCCCTGGTCCTCCATTAGGTTTCTCCTCTTCTCCTGTTAGACCTATGAGTGCAAACATATGGTATCTGTTTTTCTCCACCTGACTTATTTTGCTTAACATGACTCCCTCAAGGTCCGTCCACTTTCCTACAAATGACCATATTTCATTCTTTCTTATTGCCATGTAACACTCCATTGTATATATAAACCACATCTTCTTGATCCACTCATCGGGTGATGTAAATTTAGGCTCCTTCCATGTTTTGGCTATTGTTGACAGTGCTGCTATGAACATTGGGGTACATGTGCTCCTATGCATCAGCATTTCTGTATCTCTTGGGTAAATCACTAGCAGGGCTATTGCTGGGTCATAAGGGAGTTCTATGGATAGTTTTTTGAGGAACCTCCACACTGTTTTCCAGAGCGGCTACACCAGTTTACATTCCCACCAACAGTGTAGGAGAGTGCCCGTCTCTCTACACCCTCGCCAGCATCTATAGTCTCTTGATTTGTTCATTTTAGCCACTCTGACTGGCGTGAGGTGGTATCTCAGTGTGGTTTTGATTTGTATTTCCCTGATGATGAGTAATGCTGAGCATCGTTTCATGTCCCTTAGGCCATCTGGATGTCCTCTTTGGAGAAGTGTCTATTCATGTCTTCAGCCCATTTCTTCACTGGGTTATTTGTTTTTCGGGTGTGGAGTTTGGTGAGTTGCTTGTAGATTTTGGATACTAGCCCTTTCTCTGATATGTCATTTGCAACTATCTTTTCCCATTCTGTCAGTTGCCTAGAGTTTTTGTAGTTAGGTTGTAGATGAGATTGGCCTGTGATTTTTCCTTTCTCATTCTGTCTGTGTTAGTTCATGCTATCAAAGTTTTACTACATCATAGAAAGGACTGTTGAAAATCATTTCCTTTCTATTTACTGGGGTAAATGTTATTTATTTCTTAAATGTTTCGTAAAGTTTTCTGGTATATTTTCTGGTATATTGTTTTGCGTTTGTTGTTTTGCATGTGTGTGTGTGTGTGTGTTTGAGAGTCGTTTAATTATAGATTCATTTCAATGGTTATAGGATCAACCAGTTTTTATTTCATTTTTTTAGTTTTTGATAAAATGTAATCTTCTAAGGATTTTCCCATTTCATCTGAGTTTTTCAACTTATTAGGATAAAAGTCATTATTAATATCATTTTATCTTTGTTGGGGTGCCTGGGTGGCTCAGGTAAGCATCTGACTTCGGCTCAGGTCATGGTCTCATGGTTTGTGGGATCAAGCCCTGCATTGGGCTCTGTGCTGACAGCTCAGAGCCTGGAGCCTGCTTCAGATTCTGTGTCTCCTTCTCTCTCTGCCCCTACCCCTTCTCTCATTCTGTCTCTTTCTTTCTCTTAAAAATAAACACTTAAAAATTTGTAAAAATACATATCATCTTATCTTTTTGATGGTTGAAAGCTCTATAATTATTTTTTATTACTGTTATTGGCTATTTGTGTTTTCTCTTCTGTTCTTGATTCTTTTTGTCCCAGAGAAAATATTTTGGCTTTGTTGTTTCCCTTTAGTCTGTGTTTATTCTCCATTTTGTTACTTTCTGCTCTTATGTTTATCAGTTTCTTTTTCCTCTGTTCTTACAGTTTAATACAATCTTCTTCCTCACACTCTTTCAAGTAGGTAAATGGGGGTGTGCTCAGCCCGTGAGCTGGTGGGCTTTTTGAGATTTTTTTCCTCTAGATAATCACTTTAGAATAGCAGCTCTCAACCTGGGAAAATTCTGCCCTCCCCCAGAGACATTTGGTAGTATCTGTAGATAATTTTTGATTGTCACAATGTTGGGGGAAATGCAGACTTCAGTGGGGGAGAAGCTAGGAATACTGCTAAACATCTTGCAATGCACAGGACAGCCCCCAACAGCCCAAATGTCACTTGTACTGAGGTTGAGGAAACCTGCTTTAGAGCATTCTGCAAGTTTTGAAATGTAACATTTTGTTATAATTCAGTTAAAAATACTTTCTAATTTCCATTTTGATTATTTCTTTCACCATGTGCGATTTATAAATTTTAAGCTTTAACTTACAACCATATGGGAAATTCCTTCTTCTTCTTCTTTTTTTTTTTTTTGACTGACTGACGCTTTTAATTTCCTGCTTTAATGAATTGCGATCAGAAAATACACTCTCTGTTTTCAGCCCTTTGAAATTCCCTGAGACATGCTTTGTGGCCCAGTAAGTGATTAATTTTGTAAATGTTCAGTCTCTCTTGGAAAAAGAAAATGCTTCTGCAGTTGTTGGATAAAATGCTGTTTATATATTAGATTGGTTTTTATAATTAAGTTATTGATATTTTGCGTGCATATTTGAAAAGTTATCAAAAAATAGTTTAAAAAATTTTCCACTAGGACTGTAATTATTTACCTTGTCATTGCACTCCTCTCTGATTTTGCTTTTTATGTTTTAAAGTTAGTTTAGGTACATAAACGTAAAGAATTGTTATTCCTTCCTGGTGAAAAATCACTGTGAAGAGACCATGAAAAATTGTTTACTCCAGGATAATGTGGGGTGGTGTTTTTTGCCTTTAAACTTACTTTTTCTAATATTAAGGAAGCTATACAATCTTTCTTTTGTTAAGTGTGTCTATGATCTACCTTTTGCCATTGTTTTACTTTGAATTCTTGTGAATCCTTATGCATTTTAGGTATCTCTTATAAATAATGTATGTGTATAGATACATAGAAATCTAATCTGACAAGCTTTCTCTATATTCCATTCATATTTAATATAACTATAAAATATTTGGGTTTACATCTACTGTTTTATTATCTGCTTTCTATTGTCATGCTAGATTTCTATGTTCTGTGTTCTATGTCCTATTCTAATTTCTTTTATTTTGCCTTTTTCCCTATTTTGTATTGGTAATCTAAATTTTTAAAAAAATTTTTCTCCTTTACTAGTTTGGAAATGAAATACTTTTCTTTTAGTTGTTACTCAAAAAAAAAAAAAAAATACAACCTGCATCCTTTTCTCATCAACACAATGTTAATTTGCTCTTTGCTCCAGATAGTAAAAGGACAAATTTTACTTTAATTTCACTTTCATCCTCCTGACTCATATAATATTACTTTTGTGTATTTAATTCTTCTTGTGTTTTATATTACAAAGTACCATATTTTTACTGTTTATATCATCACATATTACTTTTACTTTTTCTTCCTCATTCTTCCCCATATCTCCCATCTTTAATCTGCAATAGTTTTTTCTTTTATTTTTAATTTTTGTAATTATTATTTTTAATTTAATTTTTGTCAGTGTCTGCCTTCTATTTTCACTTTTTCTTCTTTTTCTATTTTTTTAGTGTTGGTCTACTGACAGTAAATTCCCTTACTTTTTGTTTGACTAAACTTTAAAATATTTCACCCTAAATATTGAAGGACATTTTTGCTGGGTTTAAAATTCTTGCATGATAGATTTGGTGGGGGCACACACACTGAAAATATTATTTTACTATTTTCTGGTTCCCATTGTTGCTGTCACTATAATCACTATTTGTTGAGAAGTAAATTGTCTTTTGTCTCAGCCTCATTTTTACGATTTTATTTCTTTATCTCTGAACTTTCTGGAGTTTTGACATGATGTGTCTAAGTGTGGATTTTTGTCTTCCAATTTATTGTGTTTGTTTTCTCTTAGTATTCTTGAATTGGCATATAGTATTGGTGTCTTTGAAAAGTTCTTAGCTATTATCTTGTCAAGTATTGTTTCTGCCTAATTCTTCCTTTCTCTTCCCTCTGGAACTCTAATTAAATGAGTCCCTTTTCATGGCAACCTCCACGTTGCTCATCTTTTCTATATTTCTCATCGTTTTGTGTCTTTGTACTTCACTGAGGATAACTTCTTTTAGCCTATCTTCCATTTCACTAATTTTATCCTTGGCTCTATCTAATCTTTTATTGAGCCCATTCATTGAGTTCCTAAATATTTTTCCATTCTAGAATTTTTTAATTTAGTTTTTCAAAATTTATATGACAGTTTTTGTATTCTCAGCTCTTTGGAAAAAATTTTTAAATGTGTCATTTATCTTCTAAACTTAGGTAAGCATAGCTGGTTTAAAGTCTGGATCTGATAGTTTCAATGTCTGAAATTTTTAATGTTTATTTATTTTGAGAGAAAGAGTGGGTGAGCAGAGAAGGGGGAGAGGGAGAGAGAACCCCTAGCAAGCTCTGCTCTGTCAGCTCAGGGCCTGATGTGAGGCTCAAATCCATGAATCATGAGATCACGACCTGAGCTGAAACCAAGAGCTGATACTTAACTGACTGAGTCACCCAGGTGCCCTGAAGTCCTTATATGTCTGTTTATGTTCTTTGTTTCTGATTCATTTATCTCTTAATTTGTTCATATGTCTGTAATTTTGAGCTGAGTATTGTACTTTGTTGCCTGTGGAAATGATTTTAGGCTGAAGATGTTGTTTTGCACTGAGAGGATCTTTATAGCTTTTGTCAGACACCAATAGGCGCACCAGCAGTCTAACCTTAATCCAATATCAGTGCTTGACATTTTCTGGGCTAAGAAAATGATTTAAAGTCAGGCTGCAGTTTCTGAGCAGCTCTCAGATGGTATACTTCTAGCTCCCTTTACTTCTAGGTTACAGTCTTGCTCTTCTCAGTGCAATGATGGGATGATTTATTAGCATCCCCGCTTTGTCCCCTGGACTTCACATTTCATTTAACTAGCTCTAAGGAGGTCTTATAGAAAAGCAATCCTCAGGAAAAAAGTGATTCCAAATACTAGGCTCATATCTACAAATTTCCAGTTTCTCCTGAATCTTTACCTGGTAACTTTTTATAACTTCC
>NC_043704.1:137752666-137811042 GCF_006229205.1 Suricata suricatta
AGAGAGAGAGAGAGAGAGAATCTACACTGTTAGCACAGACCCTGAAACAGGGCTCAAACCCATGAACCATGAGATCATAACTTGAGCTGAAATCAAGAGCAGGATGCTTAAATAACTGATCCACCCAGTCAACCTTTTCTGGTTACTTTTAAAATCTTTTCTTTTTCTTTCCTGTTCTGCATTTTGACTGTGCTATGCATATGGACATATATATGTACATTTTTCTTTATCCTTTCAGGGATTTATTGGACCTCCTAAATATAAAGATTTTTCCCTATCAATGCATCTAGAGGGTTCTCATCTAGAAGAGTGCCTCTTCAACATTCTGCCTATAATCTCCTATAATATTTACTTGCCATATCATACCTTTTCAAATCAGCCTCTGTTCCTCTCACATTTTCCTTCTCCTGGCCAATCTCTGCTGCAGTCTTAAAATTTCCTTAAATCTCTCTTTCGATTCACTAATAACTTTTTCATGTTTGCCTTAATTGCTGTTTAACCTACTCTCAAGTTTTAAATTTCTTTTCATTTTTTAAAACGTCCATTTGCTTCACTTTTAAGCATACTTAAAAAAAAAGTTCTGTTCTTTGCTCAAGTTTCCCCAACTGTCTTCGATGCCTTTAAAAGTTTTCAGTAGACTTAATTTATATTCTGTATTCCATAATTCCATTACTTAGTGTTTCATAGGTTTCATCCCTATATGATAGTTGTAGATTTCTTCAGGCACCCATTCACTGTAGAGTGGAAACATTCTGAGATAAGAATAAAAAATTAATCCCTCCAGAAGAGATTTCCGTGTGCTTTTAGCCAGTTGCCTGAGGGGACTACCAATTGGAGAATACTTTAAATTAAATTTTTACTTGAGTCTTTTTGTACTACCCGTATAGTGGGAATTCCAGCTTTTGGCTGATCAGAGAATTGAGTTGAATAGGGGATTTTCCAGAAAGATAATACCATTTACTACAGGTCCCTGTGGGACTCCTTACTCACACAGGAGTCTGCCATGGCCTGGAGGAGGCCTAGCAATGTGCTTGCAGGGGCATGTACTTTATCACTACCATCAAAATATGATATTTAAACTATAGTTGCTTCAAACCACTGTCTGGTTGCATTCCAACATTTCTCCTGTGTCACACTTTCCTTTGCATTGGGTGCCATTGGAGTAGCTTCAGGGGTCTTTTGGGGGGGATCTGAATAAGAATTGAATTGGGAATGTAACATTTTTACTGCAATTTGGAAAGACATTTTAGAATGCCTTAATAAAACAGGTCGTTAATTATAGGTTTCTACTTAGATCTATTTTATCATCTTTTAATTTCTTAGAGAACTGAGAGATAATTCAGATGTAAAAATGGAATTTGAAACAAAAACAATAAAGATAATCAATGAAATCAACAGAAATTTTTCTGACATTATGAAGTAAATTGTAGGGGTACCTGGGGTGGCTCAGTTGGTTAAGCATCAGACTCTTGGTTTGGGCTCAGGTCACGACCTTGTGGTCTGTATACTCAAGCCCCTGACGGGGCTCAGCACTGACAGCACAGAGCCTGTTTAGGATTATCTCTCCCCTGATCCCTGCCCCTCTCCCTCACCCACTAGTGTGCACATGCTTGCTGTCTCTCCTTCAAATAGAAATAAATACACAAACATTTTTAAAAGCAAATAAATTATAACAAAAAACCATCTTATACCAAAAGCAGTGTTTCAGTAAGAGGAAGAGATAACTTTTTTAATTTAAATTTTTGTTAGTTAACATAGTGTGCAGTACTGGCTTCAGGAATAGAATTCAGTGACTCATCACTTACATACAACACCTAGTGCTCATCACAAGTGTCCTCCTTAGTGCCCATCAACCGCCCACCCCATCTCCCACCTACCTGCCTCCATCAGTCTATCATGAAGAGTCTCTTGTGGTTTGTTTTCCTCTCTTTTACTCCCTCTCTTCCCATATGTTCATCTGTTTTGTTTCTTAAATTCCAATTGTGAGTGAAATCATATGGTATTTGTGTTTCTCTGATTGGCTTATTATGCTTAGCATAAAACATTCTCATTCCATCCACATTGTTGCAAATGGAAAGATTTCATCCTTTTGGATGGCTGAGTAATATTCCATTGTGTGTGTGTAATAATATACACACTGCAAAGAGATAACATTCACATAGAAGTAGCAAACAAGACTCTTGGGATGTTTTATAATCCAAGTGATAAAAGAATATGCAACACATTGGAAAAATATTTGAATTATGTGGTGTTTGGACAGGAGATATTAACATTGAGGATGAAAGCATAAAATTCATAATATATGAGTATGAGGATATAAATGACAAACTACTTGTTGAATATCAACTCTGAGTATTTAAGATATGCCACTGCATAACAAAATGCAAAATTCCCTGAAATCTTCTACCCTACAAATGAAGAAAAAATAGTCTGCTCTACTTCACAATAATCTTTAAAAATCTATGTTACCAACAGCAAATTGTAAAGCAGAAAGAAACTTGCTAAATTATTGATTTAGAAAAATCATTTTTGACCAAACATGCTAGAAGAGACCAACGTATCTCTTTTTTTTTTATCCTCCCAATTGATTGATATGACAAAAGTTTTATCATAGAAAGAAATAATCAGGGAATTGGCCACCAAGAAATGTAGGAAAATACCATTAAAGTGGTGTGTTAGGCAATTATTGAATAGAACTGTTATGTTCTTTTTCTGGATTTTTTGATCTTTGTGATATTGGTCAGCTTTCTAAAATTTATATTTTATTGTGATTTCTTTTCTTATTCTAAATAAGTGTTTTACATACTTAACCTTATATTCTTACTATTGTATTCTTTTTGTTAAAGAAGCCTCCTACCATAACTTGCTGAAGCTTTGGACCAGTGAAATTCTGGGTCCATATCTGGCTTGTTATGAATCCTCAAGGAAGAATCATTTTTCTGTGTACATGGGGCCAAGATGAGCCTGCACGGCCCCTTGTTGTCTCTCTCTGTGTTGTAGATTTATTTCTCACTGAGATGAGCCTTTTGGGGTCCCTGCTCATTCCTCTGCCTCCTATATCATCATCAAAAACAAGAGCCCCAAGGTGACTAGGATTCAGCAAACTCAAAAATCCACCTGAGTGTTTACTTATATCCCAGATTTTCCTATTTCTTTCTTCCGTTAGTGTGTGTGTGTGTGTGTGTGTGTGTGTGTGTGTGTGTGTGTTCCTATCTTGTTTGCCAGTTCCACAATACATTTAAAAAGATTTTTAATACATTTATTCTAGAATTTTGTTCTTTTTAATAAAAGGAACTTCAGGTATTTGATTCAGTAACCTTCCTGAAATGAAAATGCCTACAAGTCTAATGTTTAAAACTACATAAGATATTTACCTGATTTTTTACCTGAATTGGCAAGAATTTTTTTTGATACATCACTTTCTCCTTTTTTCTAGAAGGTTACTACAATTACAACATGCAGTTTGCATTTTCTCACTTTTGAGACAAAATTTAACATCATTTATCATTTCAAGACTCTTACAAAATAGTGATCATCAGCCGTTGCAATATGCCAAAATTATGGCTTTCTATCAATTCTCAGCTGCTGGCAACCCACTGGAGTTAGATGGGTCTGGCCCTTGATCTAATTTAAGATATGATTCACTAAAAATATTAGAGATGACAACTAATAATGCCATTCATTTTCTCACTGAGAAAGCCTAGAGCAGGCTGACTCACTCTCACCAGCCATTCTGGAAGGAGATCAAGGCCAGCCAGCCACTGTCCCTCTAGCCCCCACCCTCCACCCGGGGCTGAGGCAGAGGTTGCAGCGATGGTTGGAGCATTTAGATTGTGTGTGCACAGACACACACACACACACACACACACGGAAGCACAAACTGAATGTGAACATGAATGAAAAGAATGACACAGATACAAGGCAAGATTAATATTCCCTTTCCTTCCTTATCAGAGACGGACTGCGGAAGGAATAGAATCTTCTTGCTGTTTTATAGGTTGGAACAGGTACTGACATTGTGTTTCACACTCAAATTAAAGAATAAAGCATTTCCCAGAAGGGGTTGCTTCAGTGGTCAGAAAAATTACTGCTCATACTTCCTCATCTTATTTTCATTGCTTTTACGTCATATGAGGCACCAGCACAAATTTTATTTTATTTGTACTTTTATTTTCTGCCCAGCACAAAAGACCATAGACACCTGCCTGTCACTTTGTATCCACTCTTGTGCCTTACTTGCCGTTTTGCTAGCGAATTGTGAAGAATAAGTATACCAAACTGGAAATTCATCTCTGGAATCTGTGTATAGAACGCTTTATCCTCAGAGAAGACATTCCTGCTCTTTTAATTCCAGGCAGAAACTCACCGTAGGGCTAGAAATGAACTGAATCCTGGGAGCACACAGTACAATATTAAAGTTTACTGCCCGAACTGACACTGAAATCACCCCAACTGCCTTTGTGATGAATGCATTTTTCATTAAGTCTCCTTCCATGTGTCATACACCATAGGTGCCCGAAAGTCAAGCCTTCAAAGCTTGCTGAAAGGCGCATCTTTCTTTCATGGCCACTGTTAAACATCCACAGCACTATTACCATTTCAAAATGGCTCACTGATCATTGGTTCTACTAACTGGACATTTATTTTGTATTCTGGAGTCTGTGAACGTAGAGATGATAGGGAGGAACTCCTGCCCTGTAAGTTTATAGACTAGTTCCAACAGAAAGAAAAAGGAGCCAACATTTATTGAGGGCGTGTCATGTTCTGGCAGTTTGTTCATGAGCTAACAAGATTCTATTTAAACTTCATGATAACTCTGTAAAGTAAATATAACCTAGAATTCAAACCTAGTTTGGTCTGATTGCAATTCCTGCCACTTCGTCCTGGTTCCTGATGCATGGGCGAGTTTCATACTTTGATTTCCAAGTTCTAAATTTTGGCTGAAAAGACATTTGTTTCTTTTATCTTCTTTTCTTCTGAGCCTTTCAGAAGCTTGAAAATGCATATGTCTAATATAAATTTGTAAATGAAGATCAGATACATGCACGTAGATACAGGCATAAGGCAGTCGTTGGAGTCAGGTAAAATTATTCATGTCTTCAATTAGTTATTTGTGATTGTTATAACAAAGGACCCAAGTAGTTGTATATGTTATTATGCAACATAGAAATTAGTGATGTCGTGTAAAGCTTTTTCTTTTTTTTAATAGCGTTTTTATTTAAATTCCAGTACAGTTAACATACAGTGTGTAGTTTCAAGTATACAACATAGGGATTCACCAATTCCATACATCACCCAGTGCTTGTCACAAATGCCCTCCTCCGTCCCTCTCCCCTATTTCATCCATTTCCTCTCTCCCTTCCACCGCCGCCTCCAGCAACCATAGGTTTGTTCTCTCTGGCTAAGGGTCTATTTCTTGGTTTGTCTATCTCTTTTCTTTTATCCTTTGCTCGTTTGTTTTGTTTCTTAAGTATCACATATTAGTGAAATAATATGGTATTTATCTTTCTTTGACCAACTTCTTTTGATTAGCATTATACTCTCTAGCTCCATCCATGTTGTTGCCAGTAGCAAAAGATTTCATTCTTTTTATGGCTGAATAACATTCCATTGCACATATACACCATTTCTTTATCCATTCATCTATCAATGGACATTTGGGCTGCTTCTATATTGTAAAGAATGCTCCTGTAAACACAGAGATGATATATGCCTTTGAATTAGCGTTCTTGTATTTTTTTTGGGCAAGTGCGATTACTACATCATAGAGTGGTTCTATTTATAATTTTTGAGGACCTTCCATACTATTTTCCACAGTATCTGCACCAGTTTGCATTCCCACCACCAGTGCACAAAGCTTCCTTTTATTTCATATCCTCGCCAACACTTGTTTCTTGTGTTTTTATTTTAGTCATTCTGACAGGTATGAAGTCATATCTTAATGTGATTTTTATTTGCATTTCTTTGATGATGAGTGATGTTGAGCATCTTTTTATGTTTCTGTTGGCCATCTGGCTGTCTTTTCTGGAGAAATGTCTGTTGATGTCTTCTGCCCACTTATAATTGGATTATTTATTTTTTGGGTGTTGAGTTTTATAAGTTCTTTATATATTTTGGATACTAACTCCTTATCAGATATGTCATTTGCAAATATCTTCTCCCGTTCCATGGGTTGCCTTTTAGTTTCGTTGAGTGTTTTCTTTGCTGTGCAGAAGGCTTTTATTTATATAATCCCAATAGTTTATTTTTGTTTTTTATTTCCCTCACCTTAGAAAATTTATCTAGAAAAATGTTGCTAGAGCCAATGTCAGAGAAATGACTACATATGCTCTCATAGGATTTGTAAGGTTTCAGGTCTCACATTTAGGTCTTTAATCCATTTTGAATTTATTTTTATTTTTTAATGTTTATTTATTTTGAGAGAGAGAAACAGAGTAAGCACATGCATGGGGGAGGGTTAGAGAGAGAGAGGAAGAGAGAGAATCCCAAGCTGTCTCTGCACTCTTGAGTGCAGAGCCCGATGTGGGTCTGATCCCATGAACCACATGAGATCATGACCTGAGCTGAAATGAAGAGTTGAATGCTCAACCAACTGAACCACCCAGGCACTCCCATTTTTAATTTATTTTTGTGTTTAGCATAAGAAAGTGGTACAGTTTCATTCTTTTTCACACACTTCCAGTTTTCCCAGCACCATTTGTTGAAGAGACTTTTTCCCATTGCATATTCTTGCCCCCTTTAAAGATTAATTAACCATATATAATTGGTTCTGAGTTTATGTCTGGGTTTTTTTTTTTCTGTTCTACTGGTCTATGTGTCTACTTTGTGCCAGTACTATACTGCTTTGATTATTATCGCTTTGTAATATAACTCAAAGTCTGGAATTGTGATACCTCCAGTTTTATTTTCCTTTCTCATGATTGCTTTATCTATTCAGGGTCTCTTGTGGTTCCATACAAATTTTAGGACTGTTGCTAGTCCTGTGAAAAATGCTGTTGGTATTTTGATAAGCATTGCATTAAATGGTAGGTTGCTTTGGGTAGTATAGACATTTTACCGGTATTTGTTCTTCTAATCCATGAGCGTGAAATGTCTTTCCTTCTCTTTGTGTTGTCTTCAATTTCTTTCATCAATGTTTTATAGTTTTGAAAGTGCAAGTCTTTTACCTCTTTGGTTAAGTGTATTCCTGGGTACTCTTTAATTTTGGTGGCACTGTAATTGGGGTTGTTTTCTTGATTTCTCTTTCTACTGCTTCATTATTAGTATATAGGAATACAACAGATTTCTGTATGTTGATTTTGTATCCTGAGACATAACTGAATTCATTTATCAGTTCTGGTAGGGGGTGTGTGTGTGTGTGTGTGTGTGTGTGTGTGTGTAGTCTTTTGGGTTTTCTGTAGTCTATAGTATGATATAGTAGTATCATGTCATCTTCAAATAGTGAAAATTGTGTTTCTTCCTTGCCAATTTGAAGGTGGTTTTATCCTTTCTCTTATTGATAGGATGTATCAGGTTGTTTGATTTGCAAATATGAAACCCATGTAAAGCCCTTTCTGTAATGTGATTGTTATATTTGGAGAGACTCTGGACCTGTGTAATTTGAAATTAGTGAAGCTATCAGCTGTGGTGGGCTCTATTACACCAATTTCAATTGAAATGTCATAAGGGAGACAAGTTTATGCTTAAAACATTTTCTAACTGATTAAAATGAAGCCAAATAATTGCTTAAATTCACTGCTAAACCACTAGATGAAGGCTATATGTAAGTTTTATATTATTTGATTGGTTGCTAGTAGCTGACCACTACTAGCTAGAATAGGGAGATTTTAAATTTATTTTACTTTGTTTTCAGAAGAAATTTGAAGCCATCTCTTGCTCAGAGGGGGAAGGTAAACTGGAGGATTAGTCAAATATTTGCTCTGACTGGTCTTGGTAAAATTATTAAAGAAAACCTCTCTAAATTTTTCCTTCAGAACTTAGTAATTATTTAGAAAGGCCAGGTCAATCTCTATATCTCAATTCCAAATGCCACTGTAGAAGGAAAATATTTAAAGCAAAAATGACATTCCTACATCTGAAGAAAGATGGGGATAAGGATCTCAATACAATGTACTCTTATGGTTGAAAAGCCAAATTTGTATATTCATTAATGATAATCCTGCAACAAAAGAACAGTTAACTCAAGTAAGTGTTTTTGCGTCAGACTTTGACTTAAAAATCATCAATATTGCAAACCATTGGATACTGATATAATTGCTTTAAAATTAAAATGCTAAGGTTATTTAAATAAATGAAAAAAATAAAATTAATCCCTGGGTTGTTTTCTTACCAACATAACTCCTCCATGAGCCCTCTTTGCCTATCAGTTATGAATGCACTCAGTTGTTCAGAACAGAAAATCTGATATTTTGGTGGCTTGAATATGCAAAGGTATATTTTGTTAATTCACTGGGAAGCTGGTAGGGAAGGGTTGCCAAAGTTTGTTCACCTATCCAACAACAGAGGCCTTTAGAACTCACCTCTTCCTCGTGTTCTGCTTTGTCATCTAGAATGTGTTGGCTTTTACTCTCAAGACAGTCCCCAGATAGCTGTGACAAACCAAGACCTCCTGTCTACATTCCAAAGAATGATTGAAGGGGTGACTTCTCCTAAGAAGGTTTAGTCTTTTTGTTTAGAGTGAGATACCTCTTCCCAGCAAATTTTTCTTGTATCTCGTTAGCCAGAACTGGGTCACTTGTCCATCCTGGGCCCATTGTTGGCAAAAGAATGATCATAGATGGTTTTATCCTTTGAGGGCTAGAGACACTTCCATTTCCCAGCAGCCAAGAGCTCTCCACCCACTCTCTCACTATAACAGTGGTGCAGTGGCTGTGAGCAACAGACAACGTCATCCACAAAGGGCAAACATATTTTAGGGCATTCAGAATAATAGCGTTTGAGTCAGAGCATAATTTTCCTGTTGAGATTGCTGGAGATAAATACTTGCCAAGTTCTTGAAGTTTGAATATGGATGTACACAATTCTTGCAAACAAAAAGAAATAGGTAAGGGTACAACATCTCATCAAGCTCTTGTTAAAAAGGGTAGCCACATCATTAGCCTGTATCATCCAAGAAATCCTGAACTAAGTCTAAATAAAGCTAAGCCAAGGCAAAATTGGTCAGTTTCCACAGAAAAATATCTTAAATAAACTCTTGGTTATTTTTGACAAGTTATATTTTTCTCATAGTACAAGACAGGGTTTTAAAATTCAGACTATATTTCACTGCAGTGCATCACACAGAAGGGTAGTTGGCAATGCCATGTTTGTGGGAGAATGCGCCAGAATGTTCCCTAATCACTTTCTTAGAATTTCGAAAACTTGGTGTTAAGTCTGAAACTGTGAAACATCTGAGATTTCACCCTAATTGCAAACTAACACATCACGTGCCACGGTTTTATGTACATATACTGCAGAAGATACCAGACTCCTGGTTAGTCGGAGGCGAAGATGGTCTGTCCCTCCCTTGCAGCTCAGGCAGACATGTGGTCTCCGTCCCCTCTGCCTTGATTCCTTAGCGACAATGTGGTAAGTGCCAGATGTGGATCTGTACATGCGGTGATATTCCACCCAGGAGAGAAACCCCCAATCTGGGAGACCTGAAGATTTTGTGGGCTGCAGACACATCTACCTGTCTTTCCCTTTGGAGAGAAACATTACTCATTACCTTGGAATGTAAGCACATCTCTCCAGGGAGGGAGGAAGAGCAATACATCTTTACTGTCCTGGGATGTCTCTGGATCTCTCCAGAAGAATACATTATCTTTGTCTTCCTAGGCTGTACAAACCTTTGATTAGATTTGATTGATTAAATTCTTTGATTAGAACGCTGAGACCCCTGAAGAATGTAAGAAATCAGTGGAAAATGGTCTGGCAACCCTGAGTTGACATTCAGCAATCTTACTCTTTTTTTTCTTTTTAATGTTTATTTTTGAGAGAGAGCGAGGGGGAGAGAGAGAATCCCAAACAGGCTCCTTGCTGTCAGCGCAGAGGCCAATGCCGGGCTCAAACTCATGAACTACTCGAATCTACAAACCATGAGATCATAAACCGGACCAAAGTTGGATGCTTAACCAACTGGGCCACCCAGGTGCCCCTCAGGAAACTTATTCTTAACAGAAGTCAGTAACTTCTATAGACTCCTGGGATTTCATATTGAAACCAAATAATAACCAAAGTCAACAGCTTTTTAGTCATTGTACAGAATAAGAGACTACATTTCCATCAATGGTTTTTCTTAAATCAGTGGGAATTCCCTTCCATATTTCTGCTGGCCCATTTCACAGCCAGCGCCCACTGAGGATAACCTAAAGAAGGGAAGGGAAGGGAAGGGAAGGGAAGGGAAGGGAAGGGAAGGGAAGGGAAGGGAAAAGCAAACTATGTCTTTCAGATTTATCTGACACAATGGATACTCAGCTAATGACTTTTTACCACAATAGCACTTGAAAAGTTATACCCCTTGTGTTAATTAGGCTGTGATTATAAAATACCATAGACTGGCTGGCAATAATTTATTTCCTCACTGTTCTAGAGGCTGGGAAGTCCAAGATCAAGGTCATGACAGATTTCACTGTCACATGTGGACTCCCCTCTAGGTTTGCACACAGCCACTTTCTTGCCATGTCCCCACATGGAGGGGAGGGGAGAGGGGAGCATGTGTGCTGCTGAACCTGTTAGGCTCTTGCTCGTCCAAAGACAGTAATCTCCTCATAGGGGCTCTGCTCTCATGGCCTCACTAAACCTACTCACCCCCCAAAGGCCCCACCTCCACATACCCTCACATGGGATTAAGGCTGCCACTACTTTGGGAGGACACATTCAGCCCATAGCACTATTTTTTGAACAGTGACTACCTTTTTTTTTTTGTAAATTATTTTTCAACCCCATGCCACACTAAATGGATATGATGTAACAAATAATATTGCAACATTAGAGTTTTTAGCAAAGAAAGTCCCACCAATTTTCTTGACTCAACAATTTCAACTAAGCTCTCTGGTTATGTACCGTCTTTGTACCGTAAACATTTTGATTTGTATTTATACGCCAGGCAAGCATGGAGGGGAAGCCTCTTCTGTTCTTCTCCAGGTTCTTGTCCATGAGCTGTTTCCCCACATGTCAAAGATTTCTTGTGGTTAGCCTACATTTGTCTGTAATGGGTGATTATCTGTGATGGGACGTTATTTTTCAGGGACTTTGACTTCAGGATTATTATGAGCAAGGAAAAAGTTGAAAAATTAATGAAGAAACTGTTGCCAAAAAGAGAGTACAGTAAGCTTTCATCATATCACTTTTTTTGCACACAATGTATTTACTTATTTTTTTCTTTACCTACATTGTCTTATTTTCATTGTTCAATTTTTATGTTTTACCGGCTATAAAATTACTTGGGTATCTTGGATTAGAATGGAACATATCATACTTTTCTCCTATTAAAATTCAACAGTTTTTCACTTAAGGGGAAGTTATCAGAGAAGAGTTAAAGTAATTAAGCAGAGGATGGGTTTATCAGTTTGTGAAACTCTGTGACATCCAGCTCTGTGAAATCTTCCCCATTTCCTTCTCTCCTGGCCAGATCTGCGGGTATGTGGGAAACGGTTCCCAACTTTAGAATAATGATTGGATTTTCTCTTTAACATCCCTCCTCGATAAAAATTCTTTTAAGACACTGCAATTATCCTGCCATCACTGGGCATCATTTTGTTGGTGGCACCAACAATGGAAAAGACAGGACCTGAATTACAAGGACTAGTTTGTTATGGCAAAGGCTTTTCTGTTGTAGTTTAGAAAAAATATACTCATTCAATTCTAAAAGGAGATATGTGCAATCTCCGGACAGGCTAATAACCTTGATGCCTCATTATCAAACTGAGGCTCTTTATTTTGAAACTTTTATTAAAGGTTGCAAAGAAAGAAAAAAAAAAAAAGTAGAAGAGTAGATAAAAAGGCCCCCTAGTGGCTGTCGTCTTCATCTCTTCTGTTGCCCAAAACCATCCAGCTCCAGCCTCAACTTTGCACTTGGCTCAGAAAAATAAAAGCCCTGCCATTCACCAGCTCCACACTTTCAAAAAGGCAGTTTGAGACTCATCCATTGTTAATTGAGTCTGACACTTAGAGATATCCACAGTCATCATAGCCATTATCCAAGTATTTCTTTCAATCACGTACAACATTGTCCCTGAGAAGATTCTGCTAAGTGAGATTTTCTGCATCTTGCTATGTTTTGAGCATCTTGGTAGATTGGCTCTCCATGCAAATGCCAAGCTGACCCACCTTTGTAGTCTGTCACTGCAGTTTCTCAATAAATTCTTAAAGTGCCAGCTCTGTGCCACGCATTGTAGTAGGCAGCAGGGTATAACCATCGCCTATTCCCACACAGAACTTACTGTCTAGTAAGGGAGGCCTACAGTGAGCAGGTGCAGACATAAGGAAAACGTAACTCTATGATGTCTGGGAGCATGTGACCTGGTCTGAGGAAGGTCGAGTCAAGCTTCCTAGAAAGGATTAGAACCTGCAGGAGTTAGGGTCCAATTAAAGAGACTGAAGAGGGTAAGATGGCTCCAGACCAAGGGCATAGCCTGTTTGAAGGACCAGAAGCAAGAGAGAGCCTGGAGAGAGAGTATCCATGGAACTGAAAAAGGACTAAGGTATGGGAAGAAATGAGAGTAAAGGGTTATGCGGGGCAAGGTCATAAAGGAATTCGTGCACCAGACTAGTGTGTCAGGATGTCCCGAGGAACAGTGGGGGCATCCCCAAAGGGTTCCAGGCAGAGCCATGTCGGGAGCAGACTTGGGTTTTTAAAGGGTTACTCTGGTTACAGGGTGAGCAAGGGAACGTGAAGAGCAATATGAGAGACCTGGGAACCTTTCTGACGGAGGTCTTAGGTCCGCCCCTCCCCCCCAGAACCTGGGCCAAAGATGAGGAGTTTTGTGTCAATGATGAAGTAAGTGCTGCCCAAGGAGACCTGGAAGGAAGTGGGGGAGGAAGACCTGGAAGGGGAGCAGGCCACGCAAGGGGACGGCCTCGGCAGAGTCCCAGTGGCAGCCTCATCCCCCGATGGCAGCCCTTGAGATGAAATTCATGTCACCGTTGGACCACCTTCAAGGCAAGGCGGCTGGGCTATCATGCCCCCACCAGGGGGTCATCGGTGGCCCCTCCTCAGGCACCTCCTGCTCTCCTCCTCTGCAGGTGACACAGCTCCAGGAGGCCAAGGGCAGTTTCTGAAGAGAGCTCACAAGCCCAAGTCCTAAGATAACACGCGGAAGCAGGGGACACAGCCAGGGCAGAAGTGAAAGGGAAGGGTGATTTGGGCAGTGGGGAAGAAGAGAATCAGGCACACGTAAAACACATGAAAAAGATGTGTGGGAGATGTCAGAACATAGGGATTGTGTTAATTAAATAGTTCATATATTTTTAAACTTTTATTAACAAGTAATACACTCTTTTCTAAAGGGTAGTAAGATGATAAAATAATATGTAACAATTTATGTTTCAATGATTAAGAACAATATTTATGAATGAGAGTTGCTGTAGTGAGCAGAATCTAAGGCTTCTTAAATTAAATTAAATTAAGTTAAAATAAAATAAAATAAATAATACCAATACTGGTAGCACTAGCTGATTTTTTAAGGCGATGTAGAGACAAGATATAAATACTCACCAATTCAAAGAAAGGGGGGAAACCAAGAGTATAAGCTTTAGAGCAAATCAGTGCTAAAGAGATGAACATATAAGTTGCTATTTCCTCCCCATGATTTTGCATGTATCATAAGCAGGATGCTGCTTTTTCCATGAGCCCTACACAGGAGATTCGCTCAGGCTGCTCAACAGGATTTAAAAGGTGGGGCTGGATTTCTCTTCTACATGCTTTTGGCTAATATCTCAGAGTTGATTTAATAACAGGAGGACAACATATTAATTTTTCTGAAAGCCTGCTTGGTTGGATGCCCTTGGAAAAAGCAAACAGATGAATTGAGAAATTAGTTTCATTAGCTGATATTAAAATTCTGCTATCTCGCTGAAATATTTCATTGGCTTTCAAGTCAATTTCACTAATGGAGAGACTAGCTAGAAGAACATGTAGGAAAACACAGTGTACTGATATAATTTAGTAATTTCCTCTACAACCCCTTGGAGAAATGTGTATCTGGAAAATGGAATTCTTATTTAACATTCTCAGAAATTACACTCAAATAGCCATGAAAACAGGTTTATCGATGAGCTCTTTGCCTAATGTGTGTTTTCCAAAGTAGGCAGCGTTGCCATTCTGGAAAAAAAAATCCTATGTTTTTAGGAACCAGTAGCATTTCTCTAAAAAGAGGAAATCAAGTTCCAGGGGAGATTAGCACAATAATCAGGTAGTTCATGTTGCCTAGTAAAAAGACATACATTTGAATGAGATTAAATGTTTTATTTATTTATCCATGGCAGTTAGACATAGCATTAATTTCTTTTAGGCTTTATTTCATCTGGGGGGCAAAAGCACTTACAAAATCTAATATTATCCATGTTGGTTAACCTTCCTTGAAAATGGATAAGACGGGGTGGTGGGTCAGCTGAGCATCTGACTTTGGCTCAGGTCATGATCTTTCAGTTCATGAGTTCAGGCCCTACATGTGCTTGCTGCTGTCTGCACAGAGCCCGATTCAGATCTCCTGTCCCCCTCTCTGCCCCTGCCCACTGTGCTCTCCCAAAAATAAATATTTAGGGGTCCCTGCGTGGCTCAGTCAGTTAAGCTTCCTACTCTTGGTTTCATCTCAGTTGATCTCACGGTTCGTGACTTCTAGCCCCACCTCCAGCTTTGCACTGACAGTGCAGAGCTTGCTTGGGATTCTGTCTGTCTGTCTGTCTGTCTGTCTCTCTCTCTCTCTCTAGTTCTTCTCTGCTCATACTCTTAATTTCTCTTTCTCTCAAAATAAATAAATAAGCTTTAATTCGTAAGTAAATTAGGGCATCTGAGTACCTCAGTTGGTTAAGCGTCCCACTTTGTGTCTGGTCATGATCTCACAGTTCATGGGTTCGAGCCCCGTGTAGAGCTCTGTGCTGACAGCTCAGAGCCTGGAGCCTGCTTCAGATCTGTGTCCCCCTCTCTCTCTCAAAAACAAACCTTAAAAAATTAAAACAAAAAATAAAACCAAAAACCTGATCTCTCCTTGGATAGTGCTGGAGACATCTAGAATTATTTTTGCCCTAATTTTTCTATGTGCACATTTTTCCTTTGGCCATTCTGTAACTCTCCATCTATCATTTTCTCCATAATGGATCACATTTTCCATATTTACCAATGAAGTTTCTTTTTCTATATTTCATTTAATTTAGATGTTCCCTGGGGACATGGAAAGATAACAGAAGTATATTAACCTTATTAACTGTTAGATTTTCTTAAGCTTTAGGGCCAGCATGTCTCCGTTTCTTGCCTACTTGCCTCTGAGTCCACCTCAGTCACACTCACCAACTCAGTTATTATCTGCCCGTGGCCCAGAGATTTTTATCTCCAGCCTAAGGCTCTCTTCTGAACTTCTCTTTATGTACACAGTGGTTATTTACATATGCACTGCCTTATTGGCTACATAATTTGTTATCCATAAGTGTTTGAATAAACGAACAAGTCAGTTACATATTTCTAAATTCTACTGCTTGTGGGGGGAGGCAAGAGATATAACACATTTCATGCACTCAAAATCCCAGACCTAGCTCACCTTCTATCTGAAGTTATACCATTTTTATTTTTATTTTGACGTTTGTTACCTCCACAGATTCAAGAATGTTCCCCCCCTCCGAAACAGTAGTCTCTCACTGTAGATTTTATGTGCTTTATTATTTACTATTGAGCCCTTTCTGCTACAGAGCAAAACAAAATATTATTGTGGATTTTGTGGATTTAGATTTGCCTTTCCTCCTGCCCTACTTCTTCTGACACCACCGTCCCTGGACTTTTTGAGTGCTTATATACTCAGAACATTCCTTCCAATGACCTTCCAAATGAGGTATTGCTTTACATCAAAAGAAATAAAGCAGTGAGTCGACGTACCTAGGATTTGCTAGTCTGACTATGCACTCTAATTCCCACATAGAAAACGTATCCTTTATAGAATGGTGGCCTCATTTATTGAAAACTTTGTTCCGGTACCAGCTGGGAGCCCATACCTTATGAGATTTGGGTGCTCTCTTGTAAGATGTGTATGTATGCAGGTTGGGTTTTTTTTTCATAGCCTCCATGTGGGCTCAAGAACCAAGTAAATGAGAGGGAGGATGTGCTTGTCACTATTTTTTTTTTTCTCTAATGAATCATTTGGAAAATGTGCTTTTGTTCCCTATGACTCTGGCCGCTGCTGGTTTAGATGTTTTAGTGCTCTAGACACACAAATTGCTTTCCTTGAAGTATAAGCTGAGACTACCACCTGGGCATTTGGGGCTTCTTTGGCCTTTGGGCAAGGAGGTCAAAGTGGGTTTCAGTGTTGGCTCGTACAGTTGATGGTGTCAAGGAGATAGGGCTGCCATTAGAGAGTGGGGAAGGGAGGAGTGAGTGTAGTAGTGAGGTGTTCCCTATAATGGTCAGAACCCTCAGAGATGGTGGTTTGGGCCACCTCACCAGGTGAGGAACCCTGATCATCTGAGGTCATCATAATTTGGAATGAGGACCAGCAGAAAGGAGTCATAAATAGCAACCATGGCCAAGGGACTAGTGATAAAAACGAGCATCATAATCCTAGAGTTTCTACCATACTTCTTTCCTTGCAGTAATTTGTATTTTTACTTGTGCTAACTTTTAAAAGTACATGATGTATTAAGTTGGTTCTCTCCTTTTCCGACATGCTCTTGTGCTATATAGTGTGTTTAGGAAATGGTCAACTATCTTAGTTGAGTCCAAAGGAGAATGTGGAAACAGGTTCATGACAGAGCCACAAGAACTGACCTCAACTAGATCTGGATGCAGTCAATGATGAGATTTTATCCTTCCTCCCTTTGGGCAGAGTACGTTTTTAGAAACGAGGAGATGATTGTGTTGTACAACGTAGGAGCAATTGCATAGTTTGGGATGGGAAGTAGGGTGTCGAGCAGCTAACGCAGTGGTGGGTGGAGGATATCTGTACTTTCTGTTTCCTACTCAGCATCCAGAACCATGCTTCTATGTTTGGGAAGCCTCCTTTTATGAGTCCTTACAGGAGGCAGAGTTTATTTGTATTTAGAATTTTTTCAAGTTTTTACTTAAATTCCAGCTAGTTAATATACACAGTAATATTAGTTTCAGGAATAGAATTTTGTGATTCATCACTTACATACAGCACCTAGTGCTCCTCAAACCAAGTGCCCTGCTTACTGCCCATCACCCATTTAGCCCATCCCCCCACCCTCTAGTAACCCTCACCTTGCTCCCTATGGTTAAGAGTCTGCTTTCTGGTTTGTCTCTCTTTTTTCATCTGTTTTGTTTCTTAAATTCCACATTTGAAACTGGACCACTGTCTCAGACCATACACAAAAAACAAATTCAAAATGGATGAAAGGCTTGAATGTGAGACAGGAAACCATCAGAATCCTAGAGGAGAACACGCCTAGGAACCTCTTTGACATCGGCCATAACAACTTACTAGATATGTCTCTTGAGGCAAGGAAAACAAAAGCAAAACTAAACTCTTGGGACTTCATCAAGGTAAAAAACTGCTGCACAGTGAAGGAAATAACAAAACTAAGAGGCAGCCCACAGAATGGGAGAAGATACTTGCAAATGATATAACTCATGAAGGGTTAGTATTCAAAATGTATGAAGAACTTCTAAAACTCAACACCCAAAAAACAAATAATCTATTTCTATTTAGAATTTTAAAAGGCTCGATGCTTAGTTATACAGCATTCTCGACAACTGAAAGGCATTCACCTGACTTAGGTGACAGGCCAGTCACACTTGCTCGGTCTGCATTAGAGTCTGGTGACAGGAATGCAAAGCCACTAAAACCTTCAAAGCGTACATTTTACAATCTGAGCAGCAAGTTTAAGAGGTGGCCAGAGTCCTCAGTTTTCAGTGGCAGTAAAAGTGCTATTCCTTCTAGATGGGTCCGTGCCAAGGTGTGGCACAGCCACTGTCTGCCTGCCCTTGTGTTCCGAGCTCACTTCCCTGGCCCTTCTGGCCCTTCTGGAAGCTACCTAATATATTTTTGTTCAATAAATGATTTTTCTGCTTCCAGCATGCAGAGTCACTTTCTGTTCCTTCCAGCTAAGAAGCCTGAGTTGTGCACTGAGGACACCCACAACCAGCATACTGAACCTCCTTCTCTGGGAGTCGAACGTTCTAAGCCCACACACATGTGGGATGTAGGCCATGTCTCCAAGGGATCCCTAGGACCCAACTCACTAAAAAGCCTCCAGAAAGACCCGCTCGGTTCTGTAAAAACATCATCTATATACAGCTGTTTATCCTGGGTAGTGGAGTGAGGTTAATCCTGTGGTCATCCCGACTACATGATTCACAGAGACTGTCTCAGTGTTCTGAGTCATAGGAAACCTCAGGTGGGCTGTGAAGGCCCAGGAAATGTTTGTGGTATTTTCATCCTGATGTCGCAATAGGAATATGATCTACAAATCCTGCCCACTGGCCTCGAAATGCTGAAAAGGCATTAACATAAACTTTTTAAAAAGCAAATGAGTGAGCGAGGGCAGATAGGAGGAAGTGGGATCCAAAACTATGTGGTTGTTATTTCATTGACAAAGGTAAAAATGATTGGAGGGTGGGTAGGAATTTTTTTGATACCTTAGAGTAGAAATCAACAAGGAAGTAATTATACAAAAATGAAGGGAAAAGGCAAGTTTCCAAAACAACAATAACAAAAAAATGGACTAGTTTTTTCCTGAGCAGCTTGTGAGATCATTAGCTAATACCAGGCTTGGCTAAAATGGGCAATTTGAATTACCTAATTGTTTATTGGAAAAAAGTCAGGTAGAGAATGCTTATCTTTTTTTAATATGAAAAACATGTGGCTACTCAGAATTCTCATGAATAGGGAAGAACTGTTGGAAAATGGAACCATGGAAGGCAAATCAGATAACAGAGGTGAAAACAGGGAGTGTTGATGATCTTAGGAAGATGAACAAAAGCAGTTTTAGACTGAATTGAACCTGTAGGATGAAGGGGCTGGGTGGGTTAGTTGGTTAAGCCTCCAACTTCGGCTCAGGTCATGATCTCACATTCATGGGTTCTAGCCCCACATCAGGCTCTGTGCTGACAGCTCAGAGCCTGGAGCCTGCTTCGGATTCTGTGTCTCCCCCATTCATGCTTTGTCTCTTTCTGACTCAAAAATAAATAAAACATTTTTTAAAAATTAAGAAAAAAGGATATATTTCTAAAAAATTTTTTTTTAATTTGAAGTTTCAGCATAGAAAGGAGAACTCTGTGGCATAGCCAGAGAGAAAAAGTTAGTATTTAAAGATATATAGACATAGATATATCTTTATATTTATTTATATATAAAGATTATTTTATATATCTTTATTTATATATTATTTATTTATCTTTATGTATATATATAAAGATATATTGTGAATTTCTATATAAAGGTAGTTCCACTGAAGCAAAGCTTTTCTTGGCTGTTGGGATGTAGAAGGTAATTATATGAAAAGTGCAAATAAGGACATAATACCATGGATGAGCATTATACTTTATAACAGTGCTTTGTAATACTTTTAAAATCATTTATAAAAGAGTTTGTAGTTTCCAGGATTAAGGTTGTGGTGTGGTGCAATGAACAAAGGTTAGGAATTTGCCACATCTGGATTCAAATCCTGACTGTCACTGTATGTTTGTCAGGGCCGCTGGAACAAAGTGCCACAGAGCGGGTGGCAGACTACAGAAATTCACTTCTCACGGCTCTGGAGGCGGGAAGCCTGAGATCAAAGTGTTGGCAGGGCCGGATCCTGCTGAGGGTCACGACAGCAGGCTCTGTTCCAGGCCTCTCTCGTTGGCTTGTAGGTGGCTCTGTTCTCCCTGTGTCTTCTCATCATCTTCCCTCTGCACACGTCTGTGTCCAAATTTCTTTTTTTTTTTTTTAGATGTGTTATTTATTTTTTAGTAGGAGGGAAAGGAGCAGAGAGAGAGGGAACAGAAGATCTGAAGCCGGCTCTGTGCTAACAGCAGAGAGCTCAATGCAAGGCTTGAACTCACCAACCTTGAGATCAAGACCTGAGCCAAAGTCTGACACTTAACTGACTGAGCCACCCAAGTGCCCCAAGAAATTTCCTCTTCTTATAAAGATGACCAGTCTGATTAGATTAGGACCCTAATGACTTCATTTTAATTGAGTTACTTTTTTAAAGGCCCAACTTCCAAATAATAGTCATATTCTGAGATAGGATTAGAGGGTTAGGACTTCAACATGAATTTTAGAGGAGACAAATTCAGCCTATTACAGTCACTTGCTGTGGCTTTCTTAGATAGGTCACTTAATTCTTCTGAGACATTTTCATACTCTTTAAAATTGGGACAAAGGGATAAATCTTGTAGACTTATTTAAGATGAAAGGTAAACCATCAACAACCAAGGCTGGCACACAATAAAGATTTTTTAGAAAGTCAACAAGTATTATTTCTATTGTTGTGACACCATGAAATTTAGAAATTCCATTACTCCAGCCTGTCATTGAGATTAGAAAGATCTCTGCTCCATAGGAATTTTCTCCGACTCCCCCAGTCAGAGGTGTCTTTTAACACATGTCAGCTCCTTTCTCTTTTCTGACCCACCCAACTTGTATTTCTTACTCAGCCAAAAAAATAGGCATCTGGCTGGGGGGGGGGGGGGGGGGGGGGGGGGGGGGGGGGGGAGGGAAGCATGGTTTCCTGCCAAGAGACAGTTTCAGGTGAAAAAACAAACAAAAAAGGAAATAAAAGGGAGAGTGAGTATGCTAGATTTCTTGGACACCTGCAGCTTACTTTTTTGATCACTTTTAAGCCAACTTTCAGAGGGCCTCGCTGGTTGGAGGTGAAGCTGAGAGAAGCCAGCAGAGGGCAGCAAAGTGCCAGGTAGTTGGGCGACTCTGAGATGCAGGAGGTGCGGGAGCCATCTTGGAAGGTGGATTTCCCTCTAGGCCAGCGGTTCCCAAATTTTGCTGCATGTTAGAGCCACAGAGGGGAGCTTTATCGACTCCTGATGTCCCAGTTAAAGTCCAGACTGACCAATTAAATGAGAATTTCTGGGGCAGGAAGTCAAACATTGGTATTCTTCAAGGAACTAGTTGTCCTAGTGTGTAGCCAAGTTTGAGAGTCACCTTTTAGCTCTGAGTGGAACTAATAGAAAGAGCTTGTGCTGGAGGGAGTGCTGGGGCATCTGTGTCAGTCCATTAGAAGCCTGAAAGACCAAATCTGGGATTTGAGAAAAGACTGGGACAGACAGGAGTAAAGCCAACCAGGTCATTACCCAGATTATAGCCACCATCCCAGGGAAGACGGTTTTGACGTTTCTAAAATGTGGCCAAATCAGAGGTACTAGTAGTGCCTTGAAGGTAGACCTTCAAACACTTCGGAACTGTCAGAGTTGCCAATAAATGAGACGATATTCAATAGAGTGACTTGAGATAGGGCAGATGCAAAATGAAAACAGACCAGGTTGGTAAGAAAACAAAAGAAACAGGGGTGAATGTTACACACCAAACAGGCAAAGGCAGAGAGTAATGAGAGATCCCTATACAGGAGCCCCATGCCGGTGACCAAGGAACCCTCCTCACTGACTGGGTCCGGGCTCACCTTTGGGTGTATAAGTCAAGGGTATGAAGGAGGAATGTAATTTGAAGGTTCCAAGGAATACTTATGAGCCCTGAAGTCTACAGTACAAAGGGAGGTTATCAAAGAGTCTTTGCAGAAAGAGACTTTATAGATCATAGAGCTAATAGAATACAGAGGGAGGAAAAATTTTGACTTTACTCACTACACATTCTACTCTTGAGGTGAGTCAGAATATGGGCCTGGAGAGCTGAACGTGTGTATGAGGAAAGACAGTTGTGACCATTCCATCTGTTCCTTCAAAGCATGGCTGCTCCTGCAGTAGGTAATTTGAGGTGAAGGTGATGAGAACTTGTTTGTCAACCACTTGAAATGGTGTGTGTGTGTGCATGTGCTGTGACTTCTATAATGTCGGCAGTTTGAAACTCTTATCCTAGAATTTTAACAATCAATCTTGGAGTCCTGACAGAACATAGACGTGTTTCTTTAAAGCAGTGACTCTCAAAACTCAGTGTGTGTCTGGATTGTTCGAACACAGAGAGCGGAGCCCTCAGAGTGTCTGAATCAGAGGGGCTTGTGAACTTTTCTCACAAGTTACACGTAACACCGGGGCCGTCTGTGTGGGGACTACCTTTGGGGAACCTCTGTTTTAAGGGAAAATCTTCTCATCGTTCTGTAAAGAGGATAATTCTGGACTGCAGAGACTGATGGAGAATGCTCACCTCTAATTAGCTTAGTGATGTCTACTCTCTACACTGGAGTCACCTGGAAAGAGTGAAAAATATTGATGTCCAGGCCCTACCCGAGAGAGTCTGTCCTACTTGACCCAGCAAGTGGTCTGAGCATTGGGATTTTTTAATCTGCAGGTGATCAAATAGGCAGTCGGGACTGAGAGCCATTAGCTGGCCAGCCAGCGTCCTGGTTCAAGTTGGTCTTATGTGTCTGGATAGCCTCAGAAGTTATGCGGTCAAGAGGATGAATGATCCCGGCTGTCAAATTTTTTTTTCACGGGTCTGCAGTTTGCAGCTCTTCATGTGGATTATCTCACTTAAACTTCACAAGAAGAGAGGTATTATCCGTTACCCCTAGAGGAACTGTCTTCAGGTCCTCTGGCTCTGCGACAACTTATAAAAACAAAACGTTTGAGACTTGGCAGAGGTGTATTGGCTCCAAAGCACAAAAGAAAACTGCAAAAGCTGAATTAATATGAATCATATTCACAATAAAATAGTAAAACTCTCTTAAATATTTTAAAAATGATGTCTTCTATGTAATAAGGTGTATAAGTGCTTTTAAAAATATGCTTCCTATTTTGCAAGGCTTGCAAAGTACCTAGTGCCTATGAATGTCTGCAAATGGCCTGCTCACCATAACTTGAAAAAATAGATGTTATTAAGTCCACTTTATAGATGAGAAATTTGAGGCACAGAGGATTTAAGTAATTTTCTTTAAGTCACACAGCCATGTGAGGGATGAAGAGATGAATTTTAACTCTGAGACTGACTTTGCGAGTCATTGAAATGAAATGTAATGTACCTATACACATATCTCTCAGATGCACATGACTTTCAAGAAAAATTCCCCAGAGAAGTTATAAAGGAATTTCAATTTGAGGCTTTTAAAACCCTTTCAGAGAGTCTGTGGATCACTAAACTATTTGGCCTGGGTTCAACAGGGCAGCCATCTAGGAGGCTCCTTGAAGATGGTGTGGGAATGGCGGCCCAGGGCTGGGCACCGAGGCAGCCCTGCATCAGGCCACCCATTCATGCATCTTGTTTAACAGCATAGGTCTTGTGTTCTTGTTTTTGTTTTTTAAATTTTTTTAATGTTTATTAATTTTTGAGAAAAAGAAAGAGGGTGAGTAGGGAGGGGCAGAAAGAGAGAGGAGACACAGAATCCAAAGCAGGTTCCAGGCTCTGAGCTGTCAGCACAGAGCCCAACACGGGTTCAAACCCAGGAACTGTGAGATCATGACCTGAGCCAAAGCTGGATGTTTAGTTGACTGAGCCACCCAGGTGCCCCTGACAGCACAGGTCTTGTTAAATATTGCCTGAAAAGAAGAGAAAGTTTAGAAAGTATTCAGAAGATACCCTTGGTTCACTTTAAAATTATAAGCTCTTTTTTATTATGTAGGACTCAATCCCCTTGATTTAAAAAAGAAATGGAAACTGCAGCCCAATGACTGTCCCTCATGACTGTCAGTTGCTGCTGGGACAGAGGCTGGAGGTCAGACCCCAAAGGCCCCCAGGGCCAGCAGGTATTAATTAATTTACTACTGATGTTTTCCAAATTTCAGTTAAGAGATGTGTCATGTTTCCACTACAAAGGTCTTTGCAAAATGCCACGAACTCTCGACTTACTGTCAGAGCCTGCCTATGGCCTCGACATAGGTAGAGAGAAGGAAAATATTAAGTTGACCCCTTAGCAGACAAATATTTATTTAAAAAATTGTCACAGTCTAGCACGGAAGCTGAACATCTCCTCGAGTCTGGAATTTTTTCTCCTCTCCTGCCATCTGCTGGTGCTTTGGAGACATATTTTCATTCATCTGTCCCTGATCCCAGTAGTCATTTCTATAAGATTTGTTTAGTTTTCAAGGTCATGACTGCTCAAATTGTCAGACACATTCTTAGGAAATTCAGGAATTTTTATTTGACGTTTAGGTAAAAGCTATGACTTATGATTCTTTTTTTATACAGCAGATTATTTGATTTCTGCTAAATACGTGTTTCTCAAATTTTTACTTTTTAAAGTTTATTTCTTTTTGGAGGGAGAGAGAGACAGAAAGAGAGCCTACCTGTGTGAGTGAGGGAGGGGCAGAGAGGAAGGAAGAGAGAATCCAAGCAGGCTCTGCAATGTCAGCACAGAGCCCCACACAGGGCTCCACCCCACAGCCAGGAGATCGTGACTTGAGTTGAAGTTAGATGCTTACTGGACTGAGCCACTCAGGGGCCCCTTGTTCCTCAAACCTGAGCTAATCATATGACACTGTTAAATAATGTGACTGTGGATATATGCAGCTCTATACTTTATTATGATTATTATTATTTTATAATTTCAGAGAGAAAGAGCAAGAAAGGGAGTGGGGCAGAGCACAAGAGAGAGAGGGAGGGAGGGAAAGGGAGAAACCCAAGCAGGCTCCATGCTCAGCAAGGCGTCCAATGTGGGGCTTCGTCCCACGACGCTGGGATCATGACCTGAGCCAAAATCAAGAGTCAGCTGCTCAACCAACTGAGCCACCCAGACACCCCCTAGTCTATGCTTAAAATAGAGTGGAAAATCAAGACAGGCAATTCTATTAAATTTGATATTTATTTAAACGTATGAATCACCAGTTGCTGCAGTATCAAGTATTGAAAGAAAAAAATGCTATTTACAAAAATTTCCTTTTGACAGGGCCCCTGGGTACCCTGGTCTGTTAAGCATCGACTTTGGCTCAAGTCATGATCTTGCCCCATGTTGGAGCTCAGAGCCTGGAGTTTGCTTCAGATTATGTGTCTCCCTCTCTCTCTTCCCCTATTTCACTCACAGTCTCTCTCTCTCTTTCTCTCTCTCTCACTCTCGCTCTCTCTCTCTCTCTCTCTCTCTCTCAAATATAAATAAACATAACAAAATTTTTAAAAAATTTTGTTTTGAAGTTGTAGGGGCCAAAGCAGCCTGCCCTAAGCTGTGCCATTTTGTCATGCAGATTATTTCAAGCTAAAAACACTCAAGGCCTAATAGACTCAGGAAGGAACTTTTATCTTCCCCTTAACTGCCTAAAGGAGTTTAGACTGAGGACCTGCTCCTGGAAGAAAGCTCTCACCACAGATGACTCCAGCATAATGGGAACGAGGTGTGGTAGGCCAGGCAGGAATTTAGCAAAGTGTCCTTGTCAAAAAGTTTTCCCTGTGTCCCATTGTTTCTGGATGGCCCAGCAAACAGTTGTTGACCAAACATTCAGTCTTTTCCCCATCTTCTGTGAATTGCTTTCCTTCCTTTTGAAGTCACAGGCCCCTTACCCCCTTCTCCTTAGTTCAGGATGACACACGTACCTCATTTTGCCTGGCTGTCTTTGAAATCTCATGACTCTATGAGTTCCTGGTATGTGCATAACTAAATTTGATATTTTCCTGTTAATCTGTTTCATTTCAATTTAATTCTTAGAGCAGCTAGAAGAATCTTGAAGGGTAAAATACAACTTTTTCTTCTCAACCAAATGAATCCTTGACCCTAGCTATTTCTGGTATTAGGCAGTTACCACTGCTCTACCTGGAGTTAATGAAAATCTATTCAGGTCCACTCACATGGTTAAAAATTAAATCTATTTCTCAAATAATCTGAGTTTTTAGGGGTTTTTGTTTCTGGCCTTTCCATCAATCATGGAGATTGTATATAAAATCCCAGATCTGTGACGTTTCTTAATTAATTTTTTAAAAATCTGGCAAACATGGCCTCTCCCGTAGTTGCCCATTTTTCTGTCACCTGCTGTATCTATTGGGCAGGCTTTGGAGGGTGGTCATCGTTCTTCCTCCCTAGGCTCCAGTCTGGCTCCATTGCTTCTTACACTCCAATGCTTTCCCCACTGGCACTCCACTCCAGTCCACCAAGCAGTGGAGAAAAACGTCTTCATGGAAAAATCACACCCAAAATGATAAGCAGTGAATAAAAAGCTGAAAGAGACTCCCAACCATCACAGCCAATCTTCAAGTGAAACCAACAATTACAAAAACGAGGGCCAGCAAAATAAAATGCATACTTTGGAAGAGTTAACCGAACATTTTGATTTACCAAATGTCAACATATAATTAATTCATGTTTTCCTCTCAACTCACAGTGGCATCCAATACACACAAGGAGCCTGAACATGATTTGTTTATTAAAGGATAGAATGAAAACTAAGTGCTTGAAAATTAAGTTGAAAATTCTTAGTTGAAAAAAATATTTTGAAATATTGATATGGTTAGTCAAAAATTTGTTAAAATGTTTGATAATTGTTTGCCTGCTAAAATAAAACTGAACGTACCTTGTTGATTAGACAATACTAAATGGTTGAAAATTATTAGTTTTACCTTACACGTACTTTATCTACTCTAAATTTCCAGCACTTTCTCAGACCCATTTACATAGATGGGATGGAAAAAAAATGAAACATCTGAAAGTCTTTTGTAAAATTGGATTAAATGGTACCAGTGTGCACGTTGTGCTAATGTACAATATATTTTTGTAATGCCTAATTTCAAAGTTTCTAATTTCTTAAGCAAAAGATGTTTCTTCACATTTACAGCCAGGCTACTATCATTCTCTTTCTCATTGTAATATAATTTTAGAATGAGAGATACCACAGAAAAGAGAAAAAGAAGGAAAGAAGAAAAGGAAGCAAGAAAGGAAGGAAGGGAGGGAGAAAGGAAGAGAGAGAAAGAGAGAAGAAAGAAAGAAAGCCAGCCAGCTAGACAGACAGACAAGTCATTTACTATATGACAAGAAACAACAGAAACTGGGAATGGTCTTGATTTGCCCAAGATCAGAGCTAAGAAAAGAAACGAGATGAAGTCCCAGGTTTTTGGCTTCTCTGTCCTTTACACTTTAAAGGATTTTAAGGCATAATCAACAATGTTAACTTCATCATTTATATTAAAATAAAATCAACACTCTATAATAGTACTTCTAAAACTGGCCAGTTTTCTCATCAGGTCCTTTGTGTGGACACATTTTTCCTATGATTCATAAACTGATTCAGTAACATAACAGCATTGTCAAGTTTGCAAAATTGCAGAAACACTACTCCACATTGATTTTTCACTATAAGGGTGATTCTAAAATTGCATACATGTGATGTTTTTGTCAATATCCTACCAGATCCAGAAACCCACCAACACCTCTCTGGTGAAATCCCAAGGTGTTGTAGTCTCCTAGGTCATGCAGAGAGGGGACCAGGCTGCCAGCAGAGGTTCACTGGACCAACCCTGAGACCCATGTCAAGGAGACTGGGATAGGGAACTTAAATGGCTCTCAGGGTGACCAGTGACTTTGCAGATAAAGGGCGATATGGTACATGGATTATTTTTTTTTTCTGTTTTTAATTTTTTATTTCAGCATTGTCTTTTTTGTCATTTGGCCAGAACAATTTCAAGAGAGAATTTTCCAAGTGTCTTGTGTGTGGATGGGATCAGGGACGGGGTGAGGCCAAGTCACTCTTACCAAAGCCTTCCAGACTCTTCCTTTCTGCAAGGATTTTTGACCCCATGTTCAGAAATCATGTTTTAAAAAATAAGATATTAAATCACTTGCCTGCTTTCTGATCAACTTACTGTTTTTCAGCAGATAACTTTAGCTTTTCGATATGAATTCAAGGTACTTGAGAGTATAAAGTAATCCTTTAGAAAATACACGTATCTCAGTCGAATACATTTGCTCATAAAATCTTCTGGCTCTTCAGTAAGCACTGAATCAGAGATAGGTATATTCTCAGCGCATGTCACTAAAAATACTCATATAAAACCCCCTCCAGCCATTCAAGTTTAGACCTGTGTACAATATAGCTTCTGTTCAGCAGTTTTATTTTAATCTGAATGTGCAAAGACTTTCAGCAACTGTTCTTTATGGGCCTACATGCCCCATAATGTTGACAAGCCAGCATTTTATTGATGCATAAAAGCCTTTCTAGTCAAACAAGTAGGCATAGCTATCTATTTTTCCTCTTAATATGAGTATGAATCTTGTGCTTCCTGGCTCAGGTATTTTGGAACCTTAGAGAGGGGTGGGTTGTCTTGTGGTTTCTAGAAAATGTACCCAGTTTGATGCGGCAGCCAGTCTTCTGCAGAGTCTCACATTTGATGCAGGATTGCATTTATCCTCGTGGTATTTAATTCTCCCTGCCACCCTCCCTTCCTTTTATATCAGAGCCATCTCCTGGTTAGGGACAATTGGGTTTTACTGCCCTAGATCAAGACACTGAATGGAAGATGTGTGACCACACGCAGCCATTGGAGAGGACACATATAGGCACCCTTGTTCGTGCCTCCACTGAGCCCCCGCTGAGAGCCAGAGTAAACTCACCCCCGTGAGGGGCCACCTTGGATTTCCAGGGCGGTCGGCCTCAGGACTCCAGCTTCAGGAGTTATCGAACAGCAGTCTCAAGGGAGAATTGCCCAACTCAGCTTTTTACCCAGAGATAATTTTTTGGGCTTCTGGAGAGAATTTTGGACAGGATGCTCATTAAAAAGCAGGGAAAGGATCCAGAGAGAGCTGCTATTAGTGGTAGGAATATTTGGCTTATAAACCCATGATAATGTCAGAAAGAGCATTTAGGTTTCTGCCTCCCAGGTAAAAGCAGAGGCACTCTCTTCTCCCTCTATCTTTTCTGTCTACCTCGTTTCTCTTTGCACATAATGTCTATCAAGGTGTCTGTTGCCGTTTTTAAAATTTTTTTAATGTTTTATTTTATTTTTGAGAGAGAGCGAGAGAGAGAGCGCACGCGAGCGAGTGAGAGCCTGAGCAGGGGAGGGTCAGAGAGAGAGGGAGACACAGAATCTGAAGCAGGCTCCAGGCTCTGAGCTAGCTGTCAGCACAGAGCCTGATGCGGGGCTTGAACCCACAAACTGTGAGATCATGACCGAGCCGAAGTTGGACGCTTAACTGACTGAGCCACCCAGGCGCCCCTGTTAGCATTTTGAGTGGCTTTTTTCTTTTTAAAGCCTTGCTCTAACTAAATTGTCACATGAATGTTTGCAGTTTCTCTCTCTGTCGCTGAACAACCTTGAGACTGACACAATTTTTCTAATTTTCTTTCACTTCGCATTGTTTCCTGAGTTCGAAACTCCCCCACTTCTCCTTGCTGTTCAGTGATGTTTTTTCTCCTTCTGTTTGCCAAGTTTGTTTTTCTTTCTTCTAAATACTACCAATCCCTACCTACCTCCTGCTTTAAATTACATTATAATCAGTTATGGACATTTTATTTGGAACAAATTTATGGAATGGTAATTGCAGAGAAGATATGGAAAAAGAGAAAGAACTTACAGTTATTTAGTCTGCAGAATGAATTGTTGAGAGAATTTCACATACTGAAATAGAAAAGCAATAAACTTTAGTTATGAAATGAAAAGGATGTGGCTAAATATTTGTAGGACAGGAGAGGTGATTAACCTCCACCAGGAAGGTTTCTTCAGGCTCCCTACGGTTAGCTGGTAGTCTTCTCTTTGTTTTTCACATGATGTGTAATGTGTCTTGTTTATCCTCATTTTAGAAATCTCAATTGAAAGTCACTGTGTCAAGAGAAGGCCTTTTTCCATTAAAAAAATCTTAGCAATCTGTTTCCCTCATAGAACTGATTGCAATTTTGTAAGTACTACAATTTAAAAACTTCTGTGGTTTCATAATTACTGCTTCATAATCACTGTGGTGTATTTGGTTACTTACGGGCTCTCTGTCCCACTAGAATGTAAGCTCCTTGCAAAAGTGGAGCGGCCCTGCCATCTTTGCTGTTGATTCACCAACATCAAGTGTAGGATCTAGAAGACGTAGCAGGTGCTCAGTAAAGATTTGTCAACCAAATGCTAGACCATTGTAACATCATTCTCATACCTGCAGTCATAGTACATGGTATTGCTGCAGAAATTGGAGGTGTAATGTGGAACCTGGAATTATTTCACTGGAATTATTTAGATAAATGGGGAAAGAGTATGGGTAAGTTTTTCAAGAATACAGTTTGGCTATGATGATTTCCCTTGTTGGATTTCTTCTTTCGCATTTATAGACACACTAGGAATAAGGACAATTCTTAAAGCCCTCCCTTTTGCTCCCACAAAAGCCCTTAATATCCCAAGAAATTGATTGATTTTACCTGGTATATTTAGGATGTCATGCCAGGCAAAGAGTTGAGATGAGCTATTTTTGGATGATGAAACTTTCTAGAATCCCTCACATCACACCACACTGGATACTAACTTCTCTGCCAATTCATGTTATCATCTTGAGGAAGTGATGTTGATTTCAATAGGAGGAAAGTTGAGTACTTTCAACAAGTGTGTTTCATTCCATTTTTTACCCATATTTTTAGGAAGTAGGGTCAAGTGCCATCTGAGTGGGTTCCAGAAAAGCAGAACTATGGAGTGGAGAGAGCAGGAGGATGAATGACCTGGAGATAGCCAGTTTTGAGCTCAATTAATTGCTCTTTTGCCACCTACCAAATCAATCTCATTCAACCACTGAAAGGCTTTGCATCTTTAAATTAGAGATGATGATTATGAAGTTTAAAATAAATTGTATATGCAAAATGCTACCACATCCTAGGAAGTCAACAGCATATGCCTCTTGCCTGATGAATAATCCAGGGAATCCTGACATCCTAAGATTCTGTGATTGTGATGAACCAAATACACAAGCATTTACCCCAAATTTTTAGATAGCTCATTTCTCTTAAATTAGTAAACTATAGTTGGTATGAAACACGAGAATAGATGAAATTCCCTTTTATTTTAATCCCTTTTTACTTTCTTTCAAGGTATAGTTTACATGCAACAAAAATGCACAGATCTAAGGTTTATAGCTTGATGAATTTTTGTCTACTGTGTGCACACATCTAATCACTACATGTATGAAAATAATATCCTGCGCCACAGATAGCTCCCTCCTGCCCCCCTCAGGCAATCTTTCTCTCCAAAAGTAGCCACTTCTCTGAATATCTACTCCACTGAAATATTTTATCAGATTTTAAATTTCACATAAATAATACCATCTGTTCCATTTTGTATTTACTTCAGCATGTCCATGAAATTTATCTGTTTTTATGTAATAACATTATTTTAAAGAGCAGTCCTGAACTTGACAAGGAAATGGTTATTTTCAAAAGTAAAAATATCTCTTCGGTCTCCCTCACAATTATTTATCCGTTTGGTTTTCCCCAGATATACTGTACATGAATGCACTGTCCTTCGTGTCCTCTCTGAATAATCTAATTCTACTCTTCCATCCTCGCTCCACTCCTCTTCGTTTCTGCTATTCCGATGGCCTGCCCATCATATCTAATTACGTAATTGAATTCTGACTCCATTTTTTAGTGCTATCAGATAAACAGCGATACGTTAGATTTTAGCAGTCAAGCAGAAAAGAACACAGTGAACTGAAATTTTCACAAGTCCAGTGGCAAGGGCGTCCAGGTATCCAAAAGGGGGATTCACTTATTTCTGCCTTCCCGGTTTCCTCATTCAGTTTGATTTATCTAGAGGAACAGTGTGTTGAATGTCCCTCAGGGTCAGGTTTTAGAGTATTTTTGCTTTAATTACTACAGACATGAAGAAGGGAGTGAGAAAGCCAAAAATACGGGAGAGCTAAATTTAACCACTCTATAACATGTTGAACATGACATTATTATATTAAAGACATGGCACCAATCTGAGCCTGGATATTGAGTTATCAGGGCTTGATGTTATTAAACATTCAAATTATATCACTGATCGTTATTTTATTTCCATCCTAGGCAAGGATGGACTTTTCTCATGAGACATTAGCCACTTATAGGTTTTACATCAACATATATGGCTCATTACAAATTAATTGATCAGTATGAAGACTGTAGGTATCAACCCTTCCGAGCCTTGTGAAGATGAGGAGTCAGTATCCTTCATTAGAATAACCTTGTTGCACTGGCATTTCCAAGTCTGCCAGGCTGAAGGTCTGTCACCAAGATAAGGGTTAGTTAACTTTTTCCAGGGGTCACTGAGGATCCTGTGTGCATTGCCCAGATATCTCCATCAGAACTGAAAGATGTATTCACCCAGCTGTTAGAGAGGTGGTCTGCTGGTGCCTCTCTTTGGAATTGTGTCTGCTGAGGAGTCCCCTTGGGGTCAGCGGTGGCCTTTCTTGAGGCTACACCACAGCTCAGTTTCCCCTGACAATCCTTCTCCTTTCTACACTTGGTGATTACAAGAGCACTCCCTAACAAATGGCTTGTATATCATAACAGATCTATTTCTTGAGAATTTTAAATTTCAGCTCGCTCAGAGCCTGGAGCCTGCTTCGGATTCTGTGTCTCCCTCTCTATCTGACCCTCCCCTGCTCTCACTGTTTCTCTCTGTCTCTCAAAAATAAATTAAAAAAAAAACCCGAAGAGGAAAATAAAGAGAGAAATCCCAGGAAAGGCCATATGAGCACACAGCAAAAATGCAGCTGTTTGCAAGTCAGAAAAAGAGTCCTCACCGGAACCCAACCATGCTGATACCCTGATCTCAGACTTTCAGGTTCCAGAGTTGTAAGCAAATAAATTTCTGTTGTTTAAGCCGTGCAGTGTAGGGTGATTTGTTATAGCAGCCTAAGCTGAAAAATATGTCGTCATCTGATTTCATGTCTTCAAATTTTGAGAGTAGTTAAAAATCACATTCACAGAGTTTCTTATTAATAATCAAGCTATTTATTGATGCTTAATATATGTATATCAAAGTGCACAAATCATAAGTATGTACTTCCATGAATTTTTACAACAGGAGCATAACTGTTAAACCAGTACACAGACCGAGAAATAAAATATTCTTTCATTCCTAATATTGCTAATTTGTGTCCTCCTTATTTCTAGGTCATGGTATATAAATTTTTTTTCACCTTTTGGAAGAACCAACTTTTGACTCTTAATTTGCTTTATTATTTGTCTGATATCATTTTCATTAATTCTACTATTTCTTTATCATTTTCTTGTACATTAGGTGCACTTTGCTCTTTTTTTTTGTAGTTCTTTACAGTAGAAATTCACATCATTGAATGTAGATTTAAAATAAACATTCACTGCTGTACACTTCCCTCTAAGCACTGAAATGCATTCCTCTTATTTGATATATTTTATTCTAATTATATCCAATTAGAAATATCTCTAATTTCCCTCATATTCTTTTCTTTGACCCAAGGATTATTTAGAAAAATGTGGTCTAGAGGTGTCTGGGTGGTTCAGTCAGTTAAGTGTCTGACCTTCTGCTCAGGTCATGATCTTGTGGTTCATGGATTTGAGCCCCGTGTCGGGCTCTGTGCTGACAGCTCAGATCCTGGAATCTGCTTCAGGTTCTGTCTCCCTCTCTCTCTCTGTCCTTCCCCGCCCCCTCCAACCCCCCACCTTGTGCCTGCTCTCTCTCTCTCTCAAAAATAATTGATCATTAAACAAATATTTAAAAATTGAGAAACGTGGTCTGATTTTCAAATATTTGGAATTTTTCTATTTTGTTATTCATTTCTAGTTGATTTATTTTAACTTTAGTAGTTTATTATTATTGTCAGAAAACATAATCATTATCATTTGGTCTTTTGAAACTCATTGAGATTTACTAGTCATGTAGGAGGTGGTCCATCTTGCTAAATATATAATATATATTTGTAAAGACTGTATGGATTCTACCATTTTTGGATGTGGTGTTCTCTTGATACCAATTAGGACAAAATGGTTATAGAGTTGTTCAGATCTTCTTGGTTTTTTTCTGATATTTTTATCTAGTTGTTCCATTAATTTTTGAGAGGGGATCTTGTAATCTCCACTTAAGATGATGAAATTGTCTATTTCTCACTTTAATTCTGTTAGTTTTTCTTCATGGATTTTGAAACTGAGCTATTGGGACACGCATACATATGATGGTTATGTCTTTCTTATGAACTGATCCTGTTATCATTATTATTCTTTGTCATGAAGTTTTATTTATCTGATATTAACAAAACCACATTAATCTTTTTAACCTTACTGTTTTTGTGGTATTTTTTTTCTTTTTACTTTCTACTTATTTTAAAGAGTGTACACAGATGTGTCATGCTATTTAAATTTATTTGAATTTTTCCCCTTATTTGTTAAATTTGCATATTTATTTATTTGTTTATTTAATTCAAGTTAGTTACCATATGCTGTAGTATTGGTTTCAGGAGTGGAATCCGTGATTCATCACTTACACATAATACCCAGTGCTCATCCCATCAAGTGCTCTCTCTCTAAAGCCCATCACCCATGCCCCACTCCCCTCCCCTCCAGCAATCCTCAGTTGGTCCTCTGTATTTAAGAGACTTTTATGGGATCAGGGGTGGCTCAGCCAGTTCAGTGTCTTACTCTTAGTTTCAGCTCAGGTCATGATCTCACAGTTTGTGGGGTTGACACCCACATTGGGCTCTGCACTGACAGGACAGAGCCTGTTTGGGATGCTCTCTCTCTTCTTCTTTCTCTGCCCATCCCCAGTTTGCGCTCTCTCTCTCTCTTTCTCAAAACATAAATATATAAACATAATGCAAAAATTTTAAAAATGAGTCTTTTTTGGTTTGCCTCCCTTTCTATTTTTATCTTATTTTTCCTTCCTTTCCCCTATGTTCATTTGTTGTGTTTCTTAAATTACACACATGAGTGGAAATCATATATTTTTCATTCTCTCACCACCTTATTTCACTTAACATAATACACTCTAGTTTCATCCATGTCATTACAAATGGCAAGATTTCATTCTTTTTGATTACAAAGTATTATTCCGGGGTGTGTGTGTGTGTGTGTGTGTGTGTGTGTGTGTGTGTGTGTGGTGTGTACATACACCATATCTTTTTTAACTCTTCATCAGTTGATGGACATTTGGGCTCTTTTCATAATTTGGCTATTGTTGGTACTGCTGCTATAAACCTTGGGGGGGGGTGTGCCTCCTCGAATCAACATTTTTGTATCATTTGGATAAATACCTAGTAGTGTAATTTCTGGGTCCTAGGGTGGTTCTATTTTTAACTTTTTGAGGACTCTCCATACTGTTTTCCAGAGTGGCTGTACCAGTTTGCATTTCCACTAACAGTGCAAAAAGATTCCTCTTTTTCTATATCCTCATCAACATCTGTTGTTGCCTGAGTTGTTAATTTTAGCCATTCTGATGGCTATGAGGTGGTATCTCATTGTGGTTTTGATTTGCATTTCTCTGATGATGAGTGATACAGAGTATCTTTTTATGTGTCTCTTAGTCATCTTGATGTTGTCTTTGGAAAGGTGTCTATTCATGTCTTCTGCCCATTTCTTCACTGGATTATGTGGTTTATGGGTGTTGAGTTTGATAAATTCTTTATAGTTTTGTATACTAACCCTTTATACAGTATATTATTTGCAAATATCTTTTCCCATTCCATCAGTTGCCTTTCAGTTGCCTTTGAGTTTTATTGATTGTTTCCTTCTCTGTGCAGAAGCTTTTTATCTTGATGAGGTCCCAGTAGTTCATTTTTGCTTTTGTTTCCCTTACCTCTAGAGACATGTCAAGTAAGAAGCTGCTACAGCCAAGGTCAGAAAGGTTGCTGCCTGTTTTCTCCTGTAGGATTTTGATGGTTTCCTGTCTGAAATTTAGGTCTTTAACCCATTTTGAATTTATTTTTGTGTATGGTATAAGAAAGTGGCCCAGTTTCATTCTTCTCCCTGTCACTGCCCAGTTTCCCAACACCATTTGCTGAAGAGGCTATCTTTTTTCCACTGGATACTATTTCCTGCTTTGTCAAAGATTGGTTGGCCATATGTTTGTGGGTCCATTTCTGGGTTCTCTATTCTGTTCCTTTGATCTATGTATCTGTTTTTGTGCCACTACCATACTGTCTTGATGATTACAGCTTTGTAATACAGCTTGATGTCCAGAATTGTGATGACTCCAGGTTTGGTTTTCTTTTTCAGGATTCTTTTGCCTATTTGGGGTTTTTTCTTGTTCCATACAAATTTAGAATTGTTCATTCTAGCTCTGTGAAGAATACTGGTGTTATAGGGATTACATTGACTGTGTAGATTGCTTTAGGTAGTATCAACATTTTAACAATATTTGTTCTTCTAATCTATGAGTATGGAATGTTTTTCCATTTCTTTGTGTCTTTTTCAATTTCTATAGTTTTCAGCATACAGATCTTTTGTTTTTCTGGTTGGGTTTATTCCTAGGTATCTTATGGTTTTTGGTGCAATTGTAAATGTGATAGATTCTTTGATATCTTTTTCTGCTGCTTCTTTATTGGCATATAGAAATGCAACTGATTCCTCTACATTGATTTTTATATCCTGTGACTTTGCTGAATTCGTGTATCAGTTCTAGCAATTTTTTTGATGGAGTCTTTTCGGTTTTCCATGTATAGTATCATGTCATCCGTGAAGAATGAAAGTTTGTCTTCCTTGACAATTTGAATGCCTTTTATTTCTTTTTGTTGTCTGATTGCTGAGGCTAGGACGGCTAGTACTATGTTAAATAACATTGATGAGGGTGGACATCCCTGTCATGTTCCTGACCATTGGGGGAAAGGTCTCAGTTTTTCCCCATTGAGGATGATATTAGCTGTGGGTCTTTTGTATATGAAGTTTATGATGTTGAGGTATGATCCTTCTATCCCTACTTTCTTGAGGGTTTTCATCAAGAAAGGATGCTGCATTTTGTCAAATGCTTCTATTGCATCTATTGAAAGAATCCTATGGTTCTTGTCCTTTGTTTTCTTTTTAATGTGGTGTATCATGTTGATTTAACTTATTCATACAACAGGGTGAAAGCTTCTCAGACCAGAGGAAATTCTACTGCTTCTTTGGTTAAGGAGTTGGAACATTTGACATATGATCTTTCTTTATAGGGCAATGCTATTCTATTTAAATGTAATATTTCTTTTCTGCTCAAGGTTAAATCAATCAACAGCATGTGCTGACTGCAGTACCATTAGGTTTATGGTGGTATGATTGCACAACATGAACAAGAGAGACTCAGCGAGTTTTGGAGCTGTAAGGCATCCTCTACCATCCTACTGCTTCAGTATCAAAATGTGCAGAAAAATATGGACCTGACTGTCTTATTAATATTTTTAAAGGGAATTTCATTTATCAGTATTTTTTAGGATGTTTTTCTCAGGATTTAACAGCTTGTCTCCATCTGGCCCTATATGTGTACATATAAAATCTATTTTGCCCCAAAATGACAAATAGCAGCTTTTGATGGTAGGGGAACGATGTATGTTTCCAATGTAATAGAGGTTTTATTTCTAAACAAGCAACTCCCTTGGAAAAAAATAATATTGTTACAAATCATCAAGAAATAAAAATTCCATATCTCAAAACACTGATGGTTTGGAACTTCAGAGTAATCAGTGCTACAAGGTATGCACTGTCATTTGGGAATGCACAGTGGCCTGATACCCCTTCCTGATTTGGTCATAGCCATTCCTGTGACCAAAGCAGAGGTGGAATACAGAGAGAAGGAAAGGAGGAAATATGTGGTTAAGTATTGTACTCCTGTGATATCAGAGCTGCACCTCCATCAGACAGTGAAAGAATTAGGAAAGGAGCACATACTTGGGATTGCATCTCTGACTTATTTCTGATAGCTTTTTAATATTTGAAAGTATGGGGCTGAAACAGCTGTCTTAAGAAACAGTCAATAGCTTATTATTTTCACATATAATAATTTTGGAGTGATTTTCATACAATAGTTTATATTTAATGTTTCTTAATTATTATACATTCATGATTACTTTGACCACATCTTAGAATGGTAAGTGTATTTTAAATTACTGGGCATAACTTTCCATTTAAAATCCATTGGATCACACTTTAACTCATATTTTTCAACCATGATTTTGGATCTTCTACATCTTTTAACTCTTATTATGCTGAGTATTTGAGAATTAACTGTGCTACTTTTGCTTTGTCCTCATCCAAACCCAGAGAGTAGGTAATTAACCATCACCTTCCTACAAGGACATAGGAAGTTTGGTCCCTTACTCATGGGGTTTGCAATCCAGGTGGATGGGTAGATGTAGAGTAGGAGATTAATTCATATCACGTATAGGCATAATACTTTGTTTTATTCAATTTGACCATAAGGAACTCCAAAACAAGGATAGACTCCTACACCTTCACGATATTCTGTGGTCTAAAGCAGGGTTTTTAACCTCCACACTCTTAACCTTTTGGACCAGTTAATTCTTTATTATAGGATGATGTCCTGTGAAGGATGTTTAGTAGCATCCCTGACCTCTATCCAATAGCGATCAATAGAACCCATCCTCAGTTGTAACAACAACAGCGTTTCCAGGTATCCTCTGTGGGCAACACTCACAGATACACTCTGGAGCCAAAATTGCTCCCAGGTGAAAGCTACCTCTCTAGGGGCTCAGCAACTGTCAGACTGAAAATGCTTTGCGTTTTAACCACATGGTAAGATAAAGCAAGCATTTTAAATTCAAAACAAGCAATGGTACCATTCTTTTGACTAAGGGGCTGTATCACAGTTTTGAGATTTCTGAAGTCAAGCATTAACCCTTTCAAGAAACCATTTTATTAGGCTTCCAGTGAAGTAAATACGGTACCCTTAATAGTCTTAACAGAGTGAATGGATCTTTCACCTGCCTGTACCCACAGGTATCTGTTTCAGTTTGGCAAACACTTTTGCTTTTCCTCCAAAAGCTTTGGATCATTCACTCAGAAGGTTTAGCTGTCTAATTCAATTCAATCCTGCCCCGTTAAGGCCAAGATCTATTGCCAAATGAATGTTGCCAGGTTGGTAACATTCCAAAAGCCTTTTCTAGTTCTAATGAAATTGTATAACCTTTTAAAAGAATAGTAAGTTGCCTGTGGCTGTCACAAGCGAAGAATTTTATAATACAGAATCAAAAAACACAGAAGAGACATTTACACTGTTCAGAAGTCATCAGAGAGGGGAGCGCATCCCACAATGAATGCGTCAAAAGATCTTTTTAGATCCTTATTTAATCAATTATTTACATCAGAGAGACAACATCTGCCACTGAAGTATTTGTATTAAGAGCCAAAATAAAAGTTTCTGCACCCAGTTCTACCAATGGGGAAGGGGGTAGTGGGCATGGTGAAGGCTTCCATGTCAACAGCATGGTGTCCTAAAATTCAACTTAATTCTGACACTGTCTACCCAGAGATAGCATCAGATTCCATAGGTTAAGGACTCAGTCCCTCAAAATGGCCACTTACCTCTAATGTCAGCTGCCATTCAGACGCTTAGGTAGTTGAAAGACCAGGTTGTAACCTGTGCTTCTAACTAACCCATTATAGATTAGAGGTTCCAATGACCACCTTCTTGGGTTTGATTAATTTGCTAGAGTGGCACACAGTACTCAGAGAAATATTTTCCTTACTAGGGTACCAGTTTATTATAAAATGATACTCAGGAACAGCTTACATGGACGAGATATATCAGATAAGGCAAAAAGATTCCATGCTCTCTCCCGGCATGCCAACTCTCCTTAATTTCCATGTGTTCACTAACCCTGAAGCTCTCAGAACATCTCCCTGGCTTCAAGATTTTTATGGAGACTTCATTACATAGCCATGATTGATTAAGTTCTTGGTCACTGATTTCATCTACAACCCTTCTCCCCTCCCTAGAGGTCTAGGAGGGACTGAAAGTTCCAACCTTCTAATCACCTAATTGGTTCCCCAGGCAACCAGCCCCCATCTTCAGGTGTAGAACAAAAATCACCTTATTAGCATGACAAAAGGTGCCTTTTTGCTGTCATCACTAAGAAAATTCCAAGGGTTTTAGGAACCAGTGCCAGAAACAGGAAGAAGACCAAATACAGCTTTCTTACTATAAATCAAACTATCATACAAAGGATAGAGAAAGAATTGGGGATAGGAAGACCTTCTTGAAAAGGAGAACATCTTAGATACATAAGAGTTACCATAGAGAATTACAAACACAAGCATTAGCAAGAAAGATGTCCAGAAGAACATAGAGAAGGTTTAAATTTTGTGCAGAATGGAGGAAGGCAAACAGACAATGTTCGACTAGTATTCTGAGGTCAGCTGAACATGTAAACACATTTGTATTGAGACAACTTTAAAGCTAACGCTGTAATTAGTATGTGTCTGAACATTAAAGAAAGGGTAAAGTAAGCATAAAAGGAATGATTGAGGGATCTTGGAAATTAGATCTATAGAGGCAAAGTCTCTAGCAAACAAAGTCAAAATATGGAGTGTTACTAAAATGTTCAGACTTTTCAGGGAACAGTGGTCCCTTGACTACCAATAACTCAGACACTTTTGTTTCCTTTCAGTTAAAATACACGTGCAGTAGGTGCACATATTAACAATGGTTAATCTGTTACATTTTTATTATATGCCAGAAAATTACTTAATCCTCACAACAATACTCTTAGACGGGTGCTTTTATCATTTTCATTTCACAGATGAGCAAGTTGAGGCTTATAGAAGTGACATAACTTGCCACAGCCGCAGCCCCACAAGACTCCCGTATTTAAGTCTTTACCTACTCAAAATCGCAGTTCTTTTAGCAGCAGTCAATTAGATGTTTCCAGGACCAAATGAGCCAAATGACATGGAGTCCATCTGTGTGGCTCCACATTCACCCTTTTCTGTACATACCCAAGACCCCAGATGGATCTCTCATGAGATTTGCCTTAAACATTTTGAAACCATTGAACTTGATGGCTTCTAAGTTCATGCTAGTTGTCTGGAAGCCAGAGCGTGGTAGGAGTTGTAATGGGAGCAGTGGGGATAAGACAGAGGGAACTTGTGACTCAGTGTGCTTGGCACAGTTCTGACACTCAATGGGGGGTAGAGATTCCTTAGCAAATCTGTCAGTGTGGGCAGAACCAGTCCATCCAACAGGAATCCTAACCATAGTGGAAACAGCCCTAGGATACTTCCTAGAGAGGGCAGAGAATTCCAGACCTTGTCCCTTTTTTCTCCACATTGTGGCCTCTAACAGCTGATTTTATTTTCCTTTTTAGGCCTCTAATAGCATATGAGGTGAATGGATAAGACTATAACCTCTAAAAACCCCTAAGAAATCTCTGATTCCATGAAAGCTCAAGTAGGATGAAAAGGGAGCTGTGTTATTCGAAGCAAATGTTCATGGTTCAATGTCAGCAAATGGTGTCTGTAACATGTTGCTGATGCAGGTAAGGAAAATACCAATTCCTTACCCATGTCCGTCCCCTTACATCTTGCGTATGGAACTGTGTGGATCCAGAGATTAAGAGACTCCTTATAAACAGTGTGTCTTTGCAATTTTCAGAGGTTGATTTGCCTGTTTTTCTTGTTTCCCCGCGTAGGTGTCAGTGTTGGGTAATGGTTAGAACATGACATTTGTAGCCACGTGAACCGTGTTTTAGTTCTTGGTTCTGTCACTTACTAATTGTGTGACCTTGGGAGAGTTCAAATAGTGAAAACCAATCCCTTTGTGCCAATTGATAAATCTGTAAGTCAGAAAGTTGATATCTGTTACCTGAAAATGTTTATTAAATATGATGTTGTACACCACATTAGTTAGGACTTTTCAGTTGAAAATGGCAGAAGCTGAGCTCAAACTTGACTTAATTAAAAAAGATATTTTTTATTACCTTTTGTAAATTAAACATCTAAGACCAGTCTCAGTTCAAACATAGATAGATCCAGGTGCTTAAAGAGTTTCATCACAATCTTTCCCCAGTTTCAGGTTTGCTTTGTCACTCAAACTTTCCATGCAACCTCTTATCAAGAGGAAGTAAGGGTGGCCAATGAGTTTCTTAATTTCCTGCCTTGGATCTCATTTGCATTCCTGAAACACTCATGGTGGTTAGAAGGATGGGGGTTCAATGATTGGCTAAGTACACCAGGACATACTTAGACACGCTGGCTTATAGGCACCTTAAAGATTATCTTTGGATTCATGCTATATGATAGTTCTTCTTGAGCAAAACTTTGAAAGATTTCTATTGAAAAAACCCTTTGAGCTATTTCAGAGTTTGATTTGTCACTTAGCTACTTTATGAGGAATCATTTCATTAATTAGAGCCAGGCAGAAAATTTACTCTGAATCTTGGTTGAAGAGCTTAAAATACGAGGCTTTTGTTATACGCTGCTCCTAGAAGCCGAGAGTGGGGTCTGACCTCAAAGCACATTAATCAAGGGTGCAGGAGAAGTGATTTCACCAAAGGGATACTAGGCTGCATTTACCAGAGGTGGGAAACAGATGCTAGGAAGGCAAGAATAAACTGTACTCAATGGTTATCGTAACATGAAACACACAGAGTGTGATACAGTTTACATCTACAAAATATTTGACATATGTTTTTGAATACCTATTACCGATAAGGCATTGTCCCAGATAACAGAGAGTCCTCAAGAAGCTTAGGGCTTAGTAGAGAGAGGAGGGAATACAGAGAGTAGACAGGTGATTTTGCTTCTGTTAAGCCATCTGTAGCTGGACCAGAAGAAGTTCCTATGGGAACTATGTCAGAGCAGTAACTCCAGTCTTGAGATAGAAAGTAACTTTCCAGAAGAGGAGCCATCTATACTGAGACCCTGGGGAATGGTAGGAGTTAGATGAAAGTGGGCACTCCTCTAAGTCTTTGTCCACAGTCTTCTTGAGCTCGAAGGTTATCATTTTTGTAAGACTAGCAAAGATTAGACATCTTCAAACCTGCTTGAAGGCTGTTGAATTCAAAAGAGGGATGTAGGACAGCTGGCTGAAGCATTTTGTCAAAATTTCAAAAATCTACTCTCAATAGGATAGGAAAAAGTCCTTGGTATGGTATTCATTTTGGAGACACCATGCAAAGAACATTTTTAAAGACCACCATCATAGTAAACCTCCCAAACAGTATTTATTTTGGATGGTAAGCAAAATAAAGATTTAAGTAAATGAGCAGAGTAAGATTTATTTCCAAAAATGAGGTAAGGAAGCATGAGACTTTCTGGAATAATGGATATAGCCAAGGCTCTTAACATCTTAGATGGAATCACTCAATGTGAGTGATAATAAAAGTAATACCTGGCTCAAGTAGTAGGCATTTGAAGCAGGAGAAATTCAGGCAGAGCTAGGGTGGGAATATGAAGACCAAGGACAGGTCTAATCCAGGGCAAGTAGAAAGTTGGAGAGGAGAGGAATGAATGTCTGTGTGTATCCATGATTTTACAGACCTTGGCTAAAGTAAGCATTGGATTGGCCAAGGGACCTCAAACCATTGTGTCCTAGTATCCCATGCTTCAGAAAATCCATGTTTCCAAAAATTTACTGTAAGTTTTAGAATCTGACTCAACATGTCTTATAGTAACCTAAATAGGAAAATCGATTTGTTATAAGGATCCTGGATAGTTTCAGAGTGAGAACACATTGGAAAACCAGACCTCAACAAAAGAAAAATTCCAGGGTGGTTTCTGAAATTATTAGTTGTCAAAGTGTGGTCCACAAATCAGCAATATCAGTATCACTTTGAAACTTGTTAGAATTGCAAATTCTCATGATTACATCAAATCTACTGAACCAGATGTTCTAGGGGCAGGGCCCAGAGATATGCATTAAAACACGATCTCTATGTAATTCTGACAAGCCTAAATTGGAAAAGCACTGCTTGAGATCTTAGAATGAAAACATCCTTAGCTATCTCTCTAGGGCTGCTCTTGGATGAATCATCTCTAAATACTTTGTCTTTAGATGTTTTTATTCAAGGAGCAAATTCTAAAATATAGAATGTGATTGACCACCTCTGGTCATGTACCCATTCATGAATCTGGCAGTACACCTTGGTGATATGCTTGCAAAACCCCTCCCCTAACCACTGGAACCACATGAAAGGAGAAAGGGAAATCTTCCTGAGGAAAAGTAAGATATTTTAAAGAACCAAAGAACCAACACAAAGACAAATAATCCAGTTAAAAATGAACAGAAGACATGAACAGACATTTTCCAAAGAGACATACAGATGACCAATATAGACATGAAAAGATGCTCAACATCACTCATCATCAGGGAAATACATATCAAAACTGCAATGAGCTGTCACTTCACACCTGTCAGAATGGCTGAAGTCAAAAACACAAGAAACAAGTGTTGAATAGGATATAGAGAAAAGAAACCCTCATCCACAGTTGGCAGGGATGCAAATTGGTACAGCCACTATGGAAAACAGTATGTAGAGTCCTCACAAAATTAAAAATAGAATTGTTATAATATCCAGTAATTCTACTACTGGGTATTTATCCAAACTATATGAAGACACTAGTTTGAAAACATATGTACACTTCTATATTTATTGCAGCATTATTTATAATAGCCAAGATATGGAAGCAACTCAAATGTCCACTGATAGGTGAGGTAAATTTTACACACACACACTCATGCACAAAAAATGAAATATTACTTAGCCATCATTAGAATGAAGTCTTATCATTTGCAACAACATGGATGGATCTAAAAAGTATAATTCTAAGTGAAATAAGTTAAAGAAAGACAAATAAAACAAGTGAGCAAGTGCCGGAGTCCAGCTCTAGCAGGTCCAGGGTTCCCCTGAAGGATAACGGTGTAGACCAGAGAGTGAGAGAGCCTTGAGTTTCATTCTGATCACCAGACGGGCACCCCTGCCCACCTGGCAGGTGTCTCTACAATTCTGGCAGGCATTTCTGCCCTGTCTGGTTCTCAAGCTTTGTTTATGGCAAAAGGTACAAGGACCAGAAAGAGCAGTAAATGATTTCTCATAGATAAGTTTTACAAATTTTCAAGACATGGGTTCTGCAGAAGTTACAATTCTAGTAGTAATGATTGTCATAAAATACTTAGCTATAGGCACTCATGGTGTCATAGGTATTTTTTACAAAACCTCAGGTCTAGCCTTAAGGAAGCAACCTTTAACTAAGAGGCAAACAGCATTGTTTAGTAAAGGTCAGTTTTTATGAGTAAGGGTCATTAGGCTGTTTATAACCCTAAGAGAAAGTTTCCAGAAAATCAGGTTCTCAGGAGACATAATGCCTGCTCTCACAGTCCCAAAGATGATTGATACGTTTTATTGCAGTTGTGACTTTTACAAAAGCATTCAGGCCCTGAAGATAGTCAGTTATTAGTTAATTGCTTAGGGGAAAATTATATGTTGCATTAGGGTGTATCTAGTTTACTCATCTTTTCCCTGACCAGGTGCAATCATGCCTCAGGGACAGGGCAGGGGGACAGGCCTCTCCTGACACTAATCAGCAAAGCACTCTGAGGTTTGGTGCTCAAGCAGAAATGAATGTTTCAAGAGGGTAGATTTTGGGAGCTATCTGGGGGCAAGAGACCGTGCAAACTTGCCGTACCCTCTCCAGGAATTTTCACTCTACTGGTGAGTTCAAATAGCTCCCAACAGTAAGAGGAAAAAATGAGAGAGACAAATCAAGAAACAGACCCTGGGGGCACCTCAGTGGCTTGTTCAGTTGAGTGTCTGACGTAGGCTCAGGTCATGATCTCATAATTTGTGTGTTTGAGCCAAGTATTGAGCTCTCTGCTGTCAGGATGGAGCCTGCTTCAGATCCTCTGTCCCCCTATCTCTCTGTACCTCCCCTGCTCACACTATCTCTCAAAAATAAATAATAATAAACATTAAAAAAAGAAACAGACTCTTAATTCTAGAGAACAAACTGATCATTACTAGAGGGGATGTGGATGTGGAGTTGGATAAATAGGTGATGGAGACTCTTATGATGAGCACTGAGTAATAGAATTGTTGAATCTATATTTTATACTTGCAACTAATATACCACCATATGTTAAAAAATTTTAAATAAACAAGAAAAGGAATTTTAGCCCATCAGCAGATACACAAGAAATAGAATTTCGAGGGGTGGCATGTGGGGTGGAATTAGTTTCTTGCCAAAGAGATTTTTTTGCCACATAATAATATAAATTATAAAATCAAGAATTCCCGAGAGAACAGGGGGGTTAGTATTTCTTTTTTCTCTCACTGTAATTATTTCAAGTGCTTAAAATGACTAATTTTATGTTTTTGATGATATTAATGAGTCATTTTATCCAAGTTGGAAAAGAAAATGGTAGAAAGAGCCACTGCCTGTAGATTGAGCTTGGACATGTATTTCTCACCATCAAAGATGATCTTGTACTTTGAAGTGAATATCATAGAACCCTAGTGAATAAGACATGGACAGAAACTAGCAATCATCTAGTCCAGTTGTCCCATTTTGGAGATGAAAATGTTGATGTCAAGAGGTTTTATAGACTTCCTCAAAAATCACATGAATAATCCTGATTTCATGGGATGCTGTATTTGATTGGAAGTGAATCCAATGTCTATTTTCATTTCTCTGATGAACTAAGAGAAAACTAATCATCCGTTGGCAATGTCTCTTAAGAGACCTGGCTTTGGGCAATCTTACCTTTTTTCCCCTTTCAGTAGCATTCATTTTTGATACAGATGATTGATACTGGCTCCAGCCAGCCAGCCTGTATTTAGCCATTTACTCTTTATTATAAAATTAATACTTCCTCAGGAGCTAATCATATAAAGATGAACAGACATAGACCTTACTCTTTGGCTTGGATCTAGGCCTAGAACCTATGTTTTCTGACTTCTAGTTTAAGGACCACACTTCTTACATAAGAAATAAACCAGAAGACACTGACTGTGGAGATATTATGGGGACATGAGCCAAAAGCTTGACTTTGCCTTGGCATGGCCTTCTGCCTCTTGCAGTTTTTCTTTCCATTTTAATTGTGCCTAGTGCAATGGGTTAGTTTTCTATACTGAGTTACTGGAATGAAAATTTTGGTGAGGATAGATAAAAAAAATAAACAAATAAAACTACCTAGGGAAATTCTACCGTCTTGTCCTAGAAAGAAAGGAATGGAAGTGATCTTTTTTTTTTTTAATTTTATTCTTTAAAATTTTTTTAGCATTTATTTATTTTTGAAAGACAGAGACAGAGCACAAATAGGAGAGGGGCAGAGAGAAAGGGAGACACAGAATCCAAAGCAGGCTCCAGGTTCTGAGCTGTCAGCACAGAGCTGGACACAGGGCTCAAACTCACAAAATGCGAGACCATGACCTGAACTGAAGTCAGATGCTTAACTGACTGAGGCACCAGGCCCCCTGGAAGTGATTTCTTTTAGAACTACTCCTTAATGTTTTCTGAAATAACAAATGCTCTATCTTATATTGCACTTAAAAACTCAACCCTGAATGTCTCTAAAGATTTTGAGAGTTGGGAGTTCTGTGCGGAAGCAGTGGTATTGCTTGGATCACAGCAAAAGGATTGACTCAATTGTGGTCCCCAGAATCTTAGATCTTAGAACTGCTATACTTCCACTCAAGTTCTTCATCCTGCTCTCCGCCACCAAACACAGTCTATAGAAATTGATCCTATACTATATGGATCCTATATATGGAAGAAAATAGGGTAGCCACACTAGTCTTTTGTCCATTCTTTGAAAATAATAAAGTCATAGTTCCTATCTCAGGAATTTTACATGTGCTATTCTCTCTGCCTGGTAGGCCCTTAAGTCTTCACAAGGCTTCATTCTTAACTCAAAGATTACCCACTTAAAGAAGATTCTCTGACCACTGCCCTTAAAGTGAGCATAAACTCACTGGGATAGACTGATTTAAAAAATAAAAGCAAATTTTTATCACTTTCTGTGTCCAAAGCTCTTAACTTGCAGCCTCTCCCATCAAGAGGCAGAATCTTACAGATTTAATCTGGCCAGTTGAATGAAACTAAAGCAGCATGAGAGGAAGCATGTCCTGCTGGAGGATGACAGCTCATGTGGAACAAAGCCGAGTTGTCTCAGTGTAGATCAGCTGATCTCTATACACGTAAGAGACTCAAGCCATGATCAGTAGGGCCACTGAGCCAACACGCAGATGACCACTGATACATGACTGAGACTGGTTGAGTCTAGCAGAACTCCCCAACTGGTCTATATCAATAATAAATGCTTGCTTTTTAAGTCACTCCATTTTGAATTAATTAGTTACAAAGCAATAGCCAACTGGTATATTCACCCCTTTATAGTTCTTATCACTATCTAAAGTGTCATGTATATGTTTTCATTTTTTGGCTCTACTGCTATAAGGCAAACCCTTGGTTGGCCCCAATAACCCAACATCCAAATTAATACATAATAATTGCTCAATGAATATTTGTTAACAGGGTAAATAAAAGGCAAGTAACATTCAAGCACCACTGTATGTAAGGTACTTTGTTTTTCTCTCTCTTATTTTAATCTTCCCAAGAGTCCTGTGAGGAAGAGATTATTATTGCTAGTTTTCAAATGAAAAGCAAAAAAATTAAATAACATGTATAAGTCAAAAAGTTATTTAAAAAATTAGAGTTTACTACATGTATATGTAACATCCATGGGCTGATCAAACTGTTTATTGGTGTTAGAAAACATACATTGTACAGGGACACTCTAATATTTTCTGTTGCTATTAATTTTAATAGTATATAAGTATAAAATCCTGTTTTTAAAGATACTTAAGAACTAAGTAATACAAACTAAAAAGGAGTCATAAATGCAAATTAATTGTATAAACCAACACTTTACATTTACTGACTCAATCAACAAGTGCATATTCTGACATATTGACTGTGTCCACTGTCAAGCAGTACAACCCATGGGTGGGGGGCCCCCGGAACCGCTGTTTTCTGTTAGAAAACCTTATCACAAGGGAAGCCCTCGGAACCCTTGTGTCCTGCTGAAGGGTGGAATCTCAGGTCCTCACTCTTTCAGGTTAAATGCAGCTTCTCTCCTCTCACAGATGTGAACCAGAGAGTCAGGCCAAACCTTAGGAGTTAGAATGGTGAGAACAGGGAATAATCTCAGTCACACTAAGAAACCAATTTTCTGTAACCTCATTGGGAATTGGGGTTATAGGTGGTATTTTGGAGGCAGAAACGTAGCAGGTTATAGAGAGTTTTATTTTTTTTAACATTGGTATATAATTTCCACAGTAAATGGAACACCTTTGAAAAGTAGTTGCTACAGTAAGAACAATAAGCTAGGAACTAAGCTGCTATGGGCCAGAGAACTGAGTGCTTGAATTTGGGGATCTTGCTTAACCTTCACCAACACCCCATCAGGCCTGCGATTGTAACTATACCTTTTACACTGCAGTAAATGGAGGCTCAGAGAGGTTGCTTGGCCCAAGTTTGCACAGCCTTGCCAATGTCAATCTAGTAATTTCTTTCCCTTTATCTCAAATGGGTGCTGCAGAATTTGCAGCACTTAGATGGTTCTCTGTAAATACTCAAATTCTTTTGACACCTTCTTTCACTTTATGTATAGTTTTTGAAAAAATACCCATCTGCAACAATAAAGGCATTTCACTTTTATGATGGCTACTTACCATATGAATAATAGAATTTATGCAAATTCTGAGTTAGAATGTGTGCCTAGTAATATAGAATGTGAAATGTCATGCTAATAGAATAAATACTCATCAGAACTAGCACCTTTCAGAGCTGTTGTCTACTAGAAAATATCCCCTTCAGGACAAAAATAATACTCTCATTGGCTCTCATATTATTCTCACATTCAAATAAATCTGACTTTGCTATATAGTTTTCATTTAAAGTTGCTTTATCCTATTTAAAAACATAGCCATTCATTTCTGTTTGCCCAGGAGGAAATAGAAAACAAAGACAAATATCAAGTCAGCTAAGCATTTTTGGGGGGCCATATGGTTATTTTAAACAGATATTTGGTTTGAAGAATGGGTAGCATTTGAATCCATTCCTATTTTTCTTCTAACTGCTTTTCCTTGCCAACAGAGTAGAATCTAAACTTACTCATATTTATCCTCCAGCACTGATGATTTCCTGGATTCTTTGCTGTTTGGCTTTGATGGCATTGTCTGCAGCCCCAGGAGGTCCTGTTGCAGAGGAGAAATCTAGGGTATAAGTCAGTTTGATGTGAGGTTTCTGTTTCTCCAATTCAGCAAATCATTAGCCAAGAGTTTTTCCCTGATTAATTAGCTATTCTTTTGGTTTCTTCTCTCCTGATGATCACTGACTGTTTTCCAGCAGCCATGGACCACAGCTCTAAAATAAACAGGGAGATAAATGAGTGTGTTCACATGTATCAGCTTCAAGAATGCCCCTTTCATGTCAATGGAATGTGGGTTGGAATGGCTAAAAGATTGAATTCAATTTTTGCTTTAATCCTGATAAAAATCAAACAAAGTTTAAATATTTTAAACTGAAGAATCAGGGCAAGATGGGGAGAAATGCATTGTGTGTTTTTGTGAAATCAGGTCAAAATGCAGCATTGTTGCAAATAAGGGAAACAGATATGGACAAGTTGTCCTCAGATGTTTCTGTGAGATTACAAACATCAGTAACAGGCAGCGAGACAAACAGAGCAATTGGAAGTATGGAGACATTACTGTTCCCAAACAAACTCTGTGCAATTACAAGCCTAGAGAACACCCACAGAGCTCTCAAAAGGGCTACTAAAGAAGGCAACACTGCTAACTCTAAGCAAGCAACAATAGGAAAGGAAAAACCCAGCTGGGCTGAGCTTGCCCTTCTTAGCTGGCACCAGAATAGTGTTGCTTGAAGAAAACAACATGAAGCCTGGCAGTCAGAGAGCCACAAATAGAAGCTGAACTGTAGCAAGTGGTGGAGAAAAGACATAGTCTTTATCTCTTAAAGAAACTTTACAATGTTATTAATGATATGTATTATGTCAAAACAATCTCTGGCTAGCCAGTGTAGAAGTTGACTCTGTATCTGTGCATACAGCAGGATGTCCTCTAAAGCGCTGGCATTTCTTGGTAGGCTAATCCCTGTGACTGCGGGTTTACATCTAGCCTTAGATGTGTGAAGACGTTTCAAGATCTTGCTGATTTTCTGAGTCCTAGAGCAGAGCTTCTCAAACTTGATAGTGTGCACAAATATAATAATTGTAATAACTGAGGACTTGTTAAAATGCAAGGTCTGTGTGCCCTTCGTGTTGTGTTTTGGCTGCTCTATCCATCAGGCCAGTCATCTGCAGAGGCTCTCTTTGTCTCCTGTGGGTAGTGCTTCTTTCATCTCTGGGCTGAACACAGAGTGTTTTAACCAGCTGTGCTCCGTCTGCTTGTGGAATGAGACCTGACACCAACTCCACCAGAACTGAGGCCCTGTGGAACTCTGGTCAGGAGATGTGGTGTGGACAGGGGTTTTCCCTGATCTTCTGGGGGAGGGTCTTGCTGTACTGAGACTCAGGCAAGCTTGACTGAGAAGGGCAGTCCCACCAGAGTGCAAGAATATGGGACTTGGTATAAGCATGTTGGGCATCCAATGTCTGCAATGACTGTCTCTCACAGGTGGCCCTGTGTTTACTCTGAAGGGCGAGGGAGGGGCATGGCACCAGCCAGCTCCTTTGTTGCTAGAGATGCATCACCGTAAATGTTACCTCTCAGGAAAGCTCTCTGAAAAGAGCAACAATCTTCCCTTACACTGAGGGTGCCTTCTTCAAATCACTCTTTCCATGCCACCTGCCCTCGGTTGTTTGCCTGCCTTCTCATTAGTAGCAGTGCAGTATCCTCTAGGGGCTATCACAGCCAAGCCCGCTGACCTTTAAAACTCCAGGCCTTACACCCTTCTGGTTGCCAGAACTCACAAAATTTAGACCCTCTCATCTTCCAAGACAATTGCTTTGGGGAAACATTCTCCTTGTACCTTCCCCTGTATTTGTTTCTCTCTCTCTCTCCTCCCCCCTTCTTTGCAACCACATCTCCCTCCCCTCCACAGCACCTGCAATCCATTTCTCCCCAATGTTTCCACAGTTCTACCTTCTTTCATGTGGCCTTTTTTCCTCACTTTAGTTATGCAGGGTTTTTTCTGTCAGTTTTCAGGTTGATTTCTGGAATATTTATGATTTGATAGTTATCTAGTTATAGTCATGGGGCAAGATTAGCCTAGGGTCCCCCAACTCTACTGCATGTAGCACAGACCAGAGACACTCCCTGAAACACCAGGCCCTGGGCACTACATGACCTCTTCTTTTAAAGTTATTACTTTCAAAAGGAGACATAACTGGCTTTTCTAACACAGAGTAGAAGGCAGAGACTTAGACAAAATGCCAAGATGAAGGAATTTCTTCCAAAGGAGAGAACAAGATAAGGTCACTGCCAGACATCTAAATGAAACAGATATAAGTAACATACCTGATGGAGAATTTAAAGGGATAACAATAAGAATACTCATTAGACTTAAAAAAAAGAATAGACGACATCAGTGAGACACTTACTAAAGAGATAAGTGCTTAAAAAGAATCTATCAGAGATGATGGATGCAATAACCGAGATTAGAATCATATTTGATGTCTTGAGTGGGCTGGACGAAGCAGAGGGCCAAATTAATGACTTAGAAGACAAAATAATGGAAAATAATGAAGCCAAACAGAAGAGAGAAAGAAGAATTATGCAACATCAGCATTGACTCAGGGAACTCCGTGACTCCATCAAACATAATAACATTCCTATTTTCAGAGTCCTAAATGAAGAAGAGAGAGAAAAGTCACAAATTTTATTTCAAAAAATAATTTTAGAAAATTTCCTTAATCTGAGGAAGGAAACAGACATAAGACCTAGGAGACACATAGAATTCCCATCAAAATCAACAAATCAGGACATTTTATAATTAGATTTGCTAGATATAATGATAAAGAAAAAAATATTAAAAGTGGCAAGACAAATGAAGTCCTTAACTTATAAGGGAGAACCTATAAAGCTGGCTAGAGATTTCTCAACAGAAACTTGGCAAGCCAGAAAGGATGAGCATGACATATTCAAAGTGCTGAATGGGAAAAATCTGCAGCCAACAATACTCTGTCCAGTGAGTCTGTCATTCAGAATAGAAGGAGGGATAATTTCCTAGATAAACAAAAATGAAAGGTGTTCATGACCACTAAACTATCCCTGCAAGAAATATTGAAGGGGACTCTTTGAGTGCAAAGGAGAGACCAAAAGGGACAAAGACAAGGAAGGATCAGAGGAAATCTCCATAAAAAAAACAACAAAACAAGTAACAGAATGGCACTAAATACATATCTATCAATAATTACTTTGAATGTAAATGAAATAGACAATCAACAAAACATAGTGTGTTAGAACTGATTAAAAAAAAAAGACCCATCTATATGCTGCCTTCAAGAAACTCATTTTAGACCTCCAGGCACTTGCCAATTGAAAGTGAGGGAGTAGAGAAACATTTCTCACCAAAATGGATGTCAAAGGAAAGCTTGAATAGCAATACTAATATTGGACAAATTAGATTTTATTTTATTTTTTTTTAAATATATATTTTTAATATTTTATTTATTTTTGATACAGAGAGAGACAGAGCATGAGAGGGGGAGGGGCAGAGAGAGAAGGAGACACAGAACCGGAAGCAGGCTCCAGGCTCTGAGCTAGCTTTCAGCACAGAGCCTGACGCGGGGCTCGAACCCACAAACGTGAGATCTGACCTGAGCCGAAGCCGGAGGCTTAACCGACTGAGCCACCCAGGCGCCCCTGGACAAATTAGATTTTAAAACAAAGACTGTAACAAGAGACACAGAAGGGAATTATATAATCATAAAGAGGACAATTCAGCAAGAAGATATAACAATTGTCAATATTTATGCACTCAACATTGAAGCACTCAGATATGTAAAACAGTTAATAACAAACATAAAGGAACTAATTGATACTAATACAATAATAGTAGGTGACTTTAACACCCCATTAAAGCAATGGGCAGTTTATCTAAACATGAAATAAACAAGGAAGCAGTGGTTTTGATTGACACACTGTGCCAGATGGCCTTAACAGATATATCCAAAACATTCTATCCTAAAACAGCAGGATACACATTCTTTTCAAGTGAACATTCTCCAGAAGAGATCACACATTAGGTCAAAAGAGGCCTCAATAAATACAAAAAGATTGAAATCATACCACGTACTTTTTCTGACCACAGTGCTATGAAACTAGAAGTCAACCACAAGACAAAATCTGGGAAATCACAATACATGGAAGTTAAACGTTCTACTAAACAATGAATGGGTAGACCTGTAAATTAAAGGAGAAAGTAAAAAGTACATGAACATAAATGAAAATGAAAACATGATGGTCCAAAATCTTTGGGATGCAGCAAAAGTGTTCTTAAGAGGGGAGTATATAGGTCTTCATGAAGAAGAATGCAAATCTCAAATAAACAATCTAACCTTACACCTAAGGAAGCTAGAAAAAGAACAACAAACAAAGTCTAGAGCCAGAAGAAGGAAGGAAATAAAGATTAGGGCAGAAATAAATGATACGAACTAAAACACAAAAAACAAAAAAACCCACAATAGAATAGATCAATGAAACCAGGAGCTGGTTCTTTAAAAAAAAAAAAAAGAATGAAATTGATAAACTTCTATCTAGACTTATCAAAAAGAAAAGAGAAAGGAACTAAATAAATAAAATCACAAATGAGAGGGGAGAAATAGCAGCCAATACCACAGAAATGCAAATAATTATAAGAAATATTATGAAAAAATGTATGTCAACAAATTGGACAATCTAAAAGAAATGTATAAATTTCTAGAAACATATAAATTACCAAAAATGAAGCAGGAAGAAATAGAAAACTTGAACAGACTGATAACCAGGAAAGAAAATGAATCAGTAACCAAGAATCTCCCAATAAACAAAAATCCAGGGCCAGATGGCTTCCCTAGGGAAATACTACCAAATATTTAGAGTTAATACCAATTCTTCTCAAACTATTTTAAAAAGTAGAAAAGGAAGGAAAACTTCCAAATTCATTCTATGAGGCCAGCAGTACTATGATACCAGAACTAGATAAATACTCCTCTGAAAGAGAGAACCACAGGCCAGTATCCCTGATGAACACTTAAGCAAAAATTCTCCATAAAATATGAGCAAAATGAATCCAACAATACATTAAACAAATCAGTCACCACAATTAAGTGGGACACACTCCTTCTTTGCAACGATGGTTTAATACTCACAAATGAATCAACATGATACATCATATCAAAAAGAGAAAGCATAAAGCCATAAACCCCATTTGAATAGATGGACAAAAAGCATTTGACAAACTACAGCATCTATTCATGATAAAAACCCTCAACAAAGCAGGTTTAGAGGGAACACACGTCAACATAACAAAGGCTATATATGAAAAACCCACAGCTAATATCATCCTCCGTGGCAAAAAACTGAGCGGCTTCCATCTGTGGTCAGGAAAAACACAGGGATGTTCATTCTCACCACTGTTACTTAGCATAGTACTGGAAGTCCTAGCCACAGCAATCAGGCAACAAAAAGAAAGAAAAGGTAAAAGGCAAAGAAGAAGTTAAACTTTCATTATTTGTAGATGACAGGATACTCTATATAGAAAACCTGAAAGACTCCACCAAAATACTGCTGGAACTGATAAATGAATATAGCTAAGTCTCTGGATACAAAATAAATGTACAGAAACCTGCTGCATTTTTATACACCAATAATGAAGCAACAGAAAGAGAAATTCAGGAATCAATCCCATTTACATTTGTACCCCAAATAATAAGATACCTTGTAACAAACCAATTATAGAGGTGAAAGACCTAGACTCTGAAAACTATGAAACACTGATGACAGAAATTGAAGAAGACACAATGTAATAGAAAGAGAGGAATGCTCATTGAACGGAAGAACAAATATTGTCAAAATGTCTATATTACCCAAGGCAATCTACACATTTACTGCAATCCCTATCAAAATACCAAAAGCATTTTTCACAAAGCTAAAACAAACAATTCTAAATTTTGTATGGAGCCACAAAAGACCCTGAACAGCCAAAGCAATCTTGAAAAAGAAAAAAGCTGTAGCCATCAAAATACTACGGTACCAGCATAAAATGAGACAGAAATATAACAAAACTGAATAGGAAACCGAGAAATGAGCCCACAATTATATGATCAATTACTCTTCAGCAAGGGAGGAAAGGAAAGAATATGCAGTAGGAAAAAGACAATCCCTTCAACAAATGATGTTAGGAAAACTGGACAGCAACATGCAAAAGAATGAAACTGATCTACTTTCTTATACCAAACACGAAAATAAATTGAAAATGGATTAAAGACCTAAATGTGAAACCTGAAACCATAAAAATCCTGGGGGAGAACACAAGCAGTAGCCTCTTTGATATCAGCCTTAGCAACTTCTTTCCAGATATGTCTCCTGAGGCAAGAGAAATCAAAGCAAAAATAAACTATTGAGACTTCATTAAAATAGCTTCCACACAGCAAAGGAAACAACAAAACTAAAAAGGTAACCTATGAAGTGGGAAAGGATATTTGTAAGTGACAGAACTGACAAAGGCTATTATCCAAAATATATAAAGAACAGATACAATTCAATACTCTAAAAACAAATAACCCAATTAAAAGTGGGCAAAAGATATGAACAGACGTCTCTCCAAAAATTGCGTACAGATAGATGGCCAACAGACGCATGAAAAGAAGCTCAACATCACTCATCATCAGGGAAATACAAATCAAATCTACAATGTGATATCACCTTTAACCTGTCAGAATGGCTAGAATTAGCAACACAAAAACAGCAGGTGCTGGTGAGGATGTGGAGAAAGGAGAACTCTGTTACACTGTTGATAGGAGTGCAAACTGGTGCAGCCACTCTGGAAAACAGGGTGGTGTTTCCTCACAAAGTTGAAAATACAACTACCCTACAATCCATCAATTGCACTATTGGGTGTTTACCCAAAGAATACGAAAATACTAATTCGAAGGGATCCATGCACCCTGATATTCAGAGCAGCATTATCTACAGTTGCCAAATTATAGAAGTGTCCATCAATAGATGAATGGATGAAGAAGAGGTGGTATAGATGTACAATGGAATGTTACTCAGCCATTAAGAGAATGAAATCTTGTCATTTGCATGGGTGGAGCCAGAGAGTATTATGCTAAGCAACTCTAGTCAGGTAATGGGGACTAAGGAGCACACTGTGTTGATTACTGGGTGTCTCATGGAAGTATTGAATCGCTATATTGTACACCTATAACAATACTATACTGTATGTTAACTCACTGGAATTTAAATTTAAAAACAATTTTTAATGCACGTTCTCATTCAGCAGGTCTGGGGTGAAGCCCCAGGTTTTGCATTTCTAGCCATTCTCAGGCGATTCTGATGCTGCTGGCCTATAGTGACAAGTGGGGAGGGCAGGTTTGAACAAATTAGATTACATACTCAGGGTATGGTAGGATAAGATGAGGGACTTTAATCAGCATTGAATGTATCTATTGCAATATGAGATAGAAAAGGCTCAGGCTTACTTGTAGAAGATTCTGCCCCCTGCCCCCCTGCACTAGGCATAGAAGTTACACAGTAGCAGAATTTGGTTAGATACTAGTATCTTTGTGTCAGAAGAGACCTCAGAGATCAAGAAGGTAAGCCTCTTGACTTCCCAGCTAGTGCTGCTTCCACAGTCCAAAGAGTTCCCACTGCATGTCAGGATCACTGTAGCAAACTCTCCCATCACATGTATTAGTTTCCCATGGCTGCTATAACAAATTATCACGTGTTCGTTTAAAACAACAAAAACGTATCCTTTGACCATCCTGTAGAACAGAATTGCAAAATTCTTATTACTGGGCTGAAATCGAGGTGTCTACCTTGAGAGAGGAGACCCAGGCTTTCTCCAGAGGCTCTATGGGAGAATCCACTCCTTGCCTCTTCCAGCTTCTGGGAGCAGCCATTTTTCTGTTGTTTGTAGCCACACCGCTCCAGTCTTCAGAGCCAGTATCTTCAAATTTCTTTCTGCTCTTTCTTCATATTTCCTTCTCCTGTGTGTGACTGTGTGGCATCTATGTCTGTATTTTTCAAATAAAGACACTTGTGATTGCATTTAGGGCCCACCCATTTATCCACTATGGTCTCCC